>NC_143586.1:120713623-121013623 GCF_048544385.1 Mastigoproctus giganteus
TGCACCTAATGACTTATTGAGTCGGATAAAAACTTTGTGGAGGACTGCACTTTCAGTACCTCTGTTTTAGTCTGTCTCAATTACTTGGAGCAAAATATTAAGGAGCATTTTTCCACAAGGTTCTGCGCTGGATGCCTCACTGTTTCTGATATTTAGCAATGGTATCAATGCATTTTTTTCAAGTATATTGTCTAAATTGTTTCTAGTGATAGAAAATTGAACAGAGAAGTTAATGATATAATACTCAGGGTATGCTACTTTAAGAAGATCAAGAGAAATTATTCGGATGGGTTGGAAAATGCATGGTCTTGGATTTAGGAACAGTAATTCTAGATTGATGCACGCGTACTTGGGTTAGTAACAAACGCAAGATATAAGCAAGAAAAATATTTGAGTATCTGACTTTTAATGAAACGAAGTTATCATGCAGCCTACTAAATAGTAGGCTGCATGATAACTTCTAGCAGAGACAAACAGATGCTATTCTGTTTCATAAAATAATGACTACGAAATTTCATTTTAAAGATGTGAAAATCTGAAAACGATACAGAGAAAAGAAACACGATTAATTGGGGGACGAATCAGCGTTATCAACAGAGACTTTAGCAGCTTTTGGAAACTTGTCATCGACGTGTTAAGACTTCCGAATGATTGAGTAAACTAAACACACGGTTTAGGGGGGGGGGCATAATTTTGATTTAAGGATAAGTTCGCGATGATATATGTGAAAATTTGCCTTTAGCCAGAGAGTAATCGATTGTTGGAATAAATTCCGACGTAGTCTTGGGGAAATGGATAGTTCATCTAACTTTAAAGACGGATTGGACAGATTAAACTATATAATAAAATTAACAGAATTAAAACTAATTAATAAATTACCAAAAACCGAATTATGGAAAGAATATCTGTTGATCGCGCTAAAGTTAACTGTGGCAATTCTATCTTCAAAAAAAATCTGTATACTCACCGGTTCCGGACACTGTTGCTAAAATAAAGAAAGAAAACAAAAAAAAAAATTAGTAAACTTGCTCAGAGAAGTAACAGCTAATATAACTTGTTACTTCACACACTTAACATAGGTAGGTTAAAATTCAAATTTTATATTTTAATTTGCATCTTCATTTTGTTATTAAATTTATTTTAAATATTTGAGAAATGTTTTTTTTTTTTTTTTTTTTTTTTTTGTACAACGTCATTGTCTCTTGCAATTTAGAGCAAGAGACATTTTAGAGCAAATTCTTCAAGCTATCGATAAATTCATGCAATTCTAAAATTGTATGAATTTAAATTTTACACACCTTTTGGCATCTTTCACATTGTATAATAAAGTCATAATGATGAGACTGCAATGAAAATATTGTCTTCAAGTCTGGAGGCCACACTTCAAAAAAATAGAGCTTTTAGAAAGGATTTAAAGAAGGGCAGCCAGATTGGTGAGGGGTTTTAATCGATGTTTCAAGAAGAACGGCTTAGAAGGTGTGGGCTGCAAAGCTTGGCAACAAGACATCTCATCTCAGGGGAGACCTGATAAGGCTCTGCCACAGTGGTCGAACAGAAAGTTTGGTAAAGTTGAAATCGGAATTGTATAGGCACTTTTTGGTAACGGGGAAGGTTTTCTTTTGGCAGATGCAGAAAACGTCTGCTTCCTCCCATCATTTATCCATTATAATAATAATTATGAATAATATACAGGCTATTCCAAAAAAAAACTACACTTTAATTGGGTGTGGCACCTCTGCTATTTGCCGATTCCTTCATTTCTCGAAATTTTAAGGTATTTTTATTTTATTTTTTATTGGCCGTAAGGAGGTTCAGAAAAGATCATTATCAAAATAAAACAGGGCTTAACATTTCTCCATCCAGTCGTAATAATTTTGACCATACAAGCGAATTGTCAGGATACAGAGGATTTATTTTTTTATTTTTTTGTTTTAAGTTTAACTACATTGCATTATAAAGGCAAAAGCCGATACTTACCAGCTAAAGCCGCTACGCAGAAGAGAAAGACGAACATCCTTGCTGTAGCGTTGGTGGCACAACAGCTGATCACTCCAAGTCTTCGCTGAATTTATATAGTTAGTCATCCCCGTGTATTTTTACGTATTAACCCACGTGATGGGCTGCCATGTAATTAAGGGACCTTGTAATTTATCAGGGGTCAGATTCTGGTCTCCACTTCTGTGTCAGAATGCCAACTATGCCTTAACGTACCTATAACGTACACGTGTGTTTGGTCTTCACTGCTACTTAACGTTAATAGTTTGTCCACATAAGTCCCGACAACAAAGTTCAAGTGGGCAAACTCTTCCTATGATGGCAATCATGGCATGCACTTCACCTGTTATGAAATATACGAGGATACGCTTGTGAGGTTACCGTAGTATCTTTCTTTTACCACTACTGAATGTTGACTTTTGTCCTTCGCACAGCAACCGAGTTAAGCTTGGGTATTTTCCGACACTCTTTCATAATTGTATCCATCTTATGAATATTCATATTCACTTTCAAGGTTAATTGAATTAAACCGTATACTTTTAACCCTGGATGTATTAAACTTAAAGGGGATTGGTATACAATTTGATTTGTCGGGTTTCATGTTTTTCTGATAGGCAAAACTAGAAAAATAATTATTTTTTCAGAATTTTTTATCGTATTGTATTACGCAAGAGTCATTATTCAGCATAGCCTTTTTTATATTTTTTAAAGTTTTAATTAGTTATTTATTAAAATTTTATTTAAGTATCTAATTATTCATTTTAGTGGGTCATGTTCACTCTGGTTTCGTGTGCTGTGGGGTTTCAGAGAAAAGATAACTTATCTCTAATAAAACGTTTGCTTTCAAGGTGTTTGAGCTAGCAGCTTCCAGTTAGAGCACTATTCAGTATCGTTCGCGTGTTCAGTTTGCAGCTACTAATCAAGTAGGTGACGAGGATGGAATATCTGTGCTGATGGGAAACTGGTCTTCTAACACGCCACACTGGGGCGTCATGTAATGCTGAAACTTCTTTTGGCGAGCTCCAAGCAATCAATACCTCTACTGATTGCGTTATGCTATTTCTTTTCATTTTCCACTGTGTTTAATTTCGACGGAAAAAAATTAATAATTCAACATGTCGAATAATTAATGGTGAGCGTTGCAAGGCGTAAAGAGCATGTATACGTGCAATGCGACTACCGAAACCACTTCCATTGAGTTCAAAGAAGAGATCTAAGCTATTTCGACAGCGGAAGAAATTATAGCCGGAGAAGATCTATTCACATCTTCAGAGCCTTGCATCTCTCCAGATATGTTAAAAGTGAATTTGGAAGAAGGGGTCATGGAAGTTGACACTGCAAATGAAAACGATGAAGAGTCCTCAAAGCTCAGTCGTAAACGAAAAGAGAAGAAGCCGAAACCGACTGGCTCAAGTACTCCATCAAATCATTCAACACGTCGCGGGTGTAAGAAACGCCGAAGCATCCACGCACGGTTTAAACGTACATTCCTGAATAATGATTTCTGTTCCGTGTGTCATCACACATGGGCTTTGGTTCAAGAACGTGAAGATTGTAGCAGCTCGAGATCACGCTCTTCTTGAAACAGCATTTCCAAATGAGGATAAGTTAAATGTTAGCCTGTAACAGCTGTCGTGGTTAGAAGTGAATTTGGAAGAAGGGCTCTCTCAAGAACAAAGTGATTCCGGTTCTATCGAAGCTAAATGGTTTTAAATATCATCCGATGCCACAGCACTTGCCTAAACTATATTTGGTAACGGAACGTCTCATATCTCCGTGGCTCCCATTTATGTAGATTCGTCGCCTCCGGCATTCATACGGGATCCTCGTTCAAGTGATAAATGTTGGCCTAAAGAAGTTTCACTTAACTTCCGCTATGCGAGCTCGGCCCACACTTCTCCCCAACCCCCAGAGATTACAGCAGCGTCTTTCGTGATTGTTGATGTTGGCCACTTTGTCACTCGTTTAGAGAGGTCTGGATTTGAATCGTGTTGCAGATTTTAGATATTTCTTTAAAATCGGGAATGTAGTTAATCGATTAATAAATAAATACCCCCTTAGTTATTCTTGGTAACGAGTGAACACACATTTGTACCTCGATAGATCATATAAACTGTAAGACTATTGTCATAAACATACCCAAAGCACAAGTCTTTCCCCCACCAAATTAAATGGAGCACGAGAACTTAGTTACTCTCAATCTCCTAAAATTCAGCCGGTGTCATTTTTCGCAAAAAACTAATTTCTCTTGGCATAAGCACACCAGAGATATAGTTTCCTCTGCATTAAAAAAATACGTTTTCTCTTTCGCTCTAGGCATAACTTTACTTCTAAACAACTACTCATTCTGTACAAATCTAAGCCTCCCTCTTACCCTTTGTTCCCACATATCGGAAAGTGCTCCCAAAGCTCTTTCAGGCTTCTAAACTCCAATCAGAAGAGGGCAATTGGATTAATTAATGAGCCGTCTCTTACAAAGTCTTTCCACTCTCTCAGTAAATCCAGGTTATGCTGCATGCCTTTACTATAGATATTTCCAGGGACTGTTCTTCTGAATTGGCGTGCATAATACCCCCACTCTCTTTCAGACTACTCCGAACACCTACCTTAAACAGTCAGCATCCATTCTGTCACAGAACCAACTTTTCCTTTACTTCGTTTGTTCCTTCTGGTTTTTGAAACAATCTTCCTTCACATACATATGCCAAAAATTACAATATTCAGAAATTCAACTCTAATTTCCACAAGCATCTCTCTCTCTCTCTCTCTCTCTCTCTCTCTCTTCAAACCATGTCAATTGGCTGAAGAGAGAAGTATTATAGATTCGAATATATTTCGCTTTTGGTGTTTGCATATAAAAAAACATTGCCCCAATTTCTCCTATGAATTTTGACTTTAACTATTGCGTTGAAGTACCCTTACAATCCTGTAAAACTGTACTTAAACCATTATATTGTATTTATAAGCTTTTAAATGTCTGAATGTTCTTAACAAAATGACATGCTGAAATGGAAATTTTGTTTTTGTCGTCGGAAACTTCAATTTGCGCCATGGAGGCGGTAATGATTGAAAATGATTGAAGATCGCAAATTACTTCATCCAATAAATCCTGAAAAATAGAAGTTGTTTTATTTCATATTCCGCTCTGTTTACTTTCTTAAATTCTATACATAGTAAAGAAGACTTAGCGACAACTGTGATGTGTACCGAAAGCTTAGTAAGTGATATCTTATCAATGTCTACTTCTGCAGACATCTTTCGCTCCCCACCCCTTCACTCCCTGTCATCAGCAACGATTACACCGGGAGATTGCGCCAAGTAAAAAAAAATATCTTTTGACACATTGGTCTGTAACTTAATCGCTACTATTTGTGTTGCTAGCGGTTAAATTCGAAATACAAGATAACCAATATAATCTTGGTATCCGATTTTCTTAACCCTGTCCCATGTTATTAGGCTTTTGTTTCAAGATTTTGCTTTACTCATGCGCTTTCATTCTTTTCAGACTAATGGAAAACAATTAGACATTTAAATTCGATGTGTATTTCTTGCTTATATTCATGAAAAGATTCTGTAACTTAATTAATTGTAATTTGCCGGTGGTATGAAAGACTGAAATAAATCCAGAGATAATCTGTATGCCTGGTTGTTATTTTATTCTATGGCAACTGTGTTATCAGTTGTTCGATAACAAATAACTTAGGGCTTAACGTATTAGTTAAATGATCTCAGCATTGTGTAATGTCACGCATTCTTTAGTTAGAAATATTAGTCTACAGCAGTGGTTCTGAAAAAAGTGTTCGGCGAAATTATGGGAAACTCCATTGAGTTCAATGCAATCACTATTGAACGTGCGTCCTTTAACTTCAAGTGTAACAAAAGATTGAGAAACACTGGTCTACAGTCTGTATAAATCTTTTCGAAGTTAGTGGTTATATGTTATCCGATGGACTCAGGATCGAAACCAATAATGACACAAAGGGGCGTGTCAGGATTTATTCGAGCAGACGCAAAGAGTAAAATATCACTCTTCACCAGTATACCTAAATTGTGGATCAATCACCCATGGACCTGAAATGCAACGACTAAATTGTGAACTAAATGAAGAGTTTTTAACTTCGTAGAACTGGATGTAAAAGAATATTGTTTTGAACAAATGATCCCAATTTACCAAGGGACGTGAGTAATTATAGACCTGTTAGCTTGACTTCTTTTCCAGTGAAAATAATGCAGCCATTGACTAAAGAAGTAATGCAGGACCATGTACACAGGGATGCAATACTGCAGTCACGACGTGGATTTGTTACGGGGTGACCTAATCTGACCAATCTGATTAGATACTATGATGCGTTAACAAAAGAATTAACTTTGATATACTTGGATTTCAGGAAGACTGTTGCACATAAGATTGCTGTACAAATTGGAGAAAATAATTAACTGGATAAAGGGAACTTTGTATTGGAGAAGGCAGAGAATACTGTTATCAATGAATATTGCTCTTCATAGAATAATATTATTATTTGAGTCCTGCCTGGACCCATTGTTGTTTTCTATATTTATTATTGATATTGAGTTTGTAGATGATACAAAGGTTGGCAGGGTGGTTAATGATAGTAATACTACAACAAGATTTAGACAAATTAGGTTGACTGTCTGAGAAATGGAAATTGAAGTTTAACATTGCCAAATGCAGAGTGGCAGTAATCCCATATTAACGTACCATTTGTGTGGTACTACACTCAGGGTAGTTGGAGACTGAAAAAGACCCTGGGAGTAATTATGCAGACAAGATACCAGGACAGTTCGTAGAGGTTTTTTATCAATGATATACAGGAATCATATCAGCAGGAATAAGGAGGTAATTATCCCGAAAACCTCATTTTAGGAACGACGTGGGTCTGTTGGAATGGGTGTAGAGAAGAGCAGCCTGAGAGAAGAGAGTGAGGGGAATGAAAGGGTGTTCTTATCAACAAGTATCTCTTTTCATCTTCTCAGCCTTCAACCCATGCACGGTACTAAATACTGTAGCCTTTAATACCTTCTCGTGCTTGGGGTTTTCATTAAAAAAAAGGAAAAAAAAAAAAAAAAAGGAAACGCTTCAGTTCTACAAACTGAAGCGTCTGGCGACTAGGCACCTGCGAGGAGAACTATTGAGGTGTCTATGGCCTTGAATGGATTGAGTAGCCCCGATAGAGTCTTGTTTAGACTACACACATGTGGTGGGGGGGGGTTAAATTAAAACTGAGAAGGAATAGTTGATGAATAATAGGATAGTCTGAGATAATCTGAGAAATGGAAATTGAAGTTTAACATTGCCAAATGCAGAGTGGCAGTAATCCCATATTAACGTACCATTTGTGTGGTACTACACTCAGGGTAGTTGGAGACTGAAAAAGACCCTGGGAGTAATTATGCAGACAAGATACCAGGACAGTTCGTAGAGGTTTTTTATCAATGATATACAGGAATCATATCAGCAGGAATAAGGAGGTAATTATCCCGAAAACCTCATTTTAGGAACGACGTGGGTCTGTTGGAATGGGTGTAGAGAAGAGCAGCCTGAGAGAAGAGAGTGAGGGGAATGAAAGGGTGTTCTTATCAACAAGTATCTCTTTTCATCTTCTCAGCCTTCAACCCATGCACGGTACTAAATACTGTAGCCTTTAATACCTTCTCGTGCTTGGGGTTTTCATTAAAAAAAAGGAAAAAAAAAAAAAAAAAGGAAACGCTTCAGTTCTACAAACTGAAGCGTCTGGCGACTAGGCACCTGCGAGGAGAACTATTGAGGTGTCTATGGCCTTGAATGGATTGAGTAGCCCCGATAGAGTCTTGTTTAGACTACACACATGTGGTGGGGGGGGGTTAAATTAAAACTGAGAAGGAATAGTTGATGAATAATAGGATAGTATGGAGCATATATTTATGCAATTTTGCTTTCAGCCAGCAGGGAGTTGATTGTTAAAATTAACTTCCATCTGGTATTGTTAGAGGTGGGTAGTTTGAATAAATGCAAGGAAGAACTAGACAAACTGTTAGAGGGAATATTATTAGGCGATATAATATGAGAAGTGTTTTCTTTTTTTTTGGCTGACATTGGATACTTGGATTTCAGTTGTATAAGCTTGCATTCTTTGCCACTACTAATACTAATTTTGTAAACTGAATTTAGTACTCATTATGTATTCGGTGTTGTTTATATATTTATATACATAGTATGAATCAGAGCTGTAATACTCAATATGTTCTACGTTGATAATAATATTAGTAAATTTATAAGAGGAGTTTACCTCAATATAGTACGTGGAACACTTCCGTATGATACCCTCCAGAAATTAAAACGGAAAAAACGAAAAAATCGACAACTTACCGGTCCATTAAAGTAAAATATAAATAATTAAAGTAAAATATAAATAATTAAATAATCAATTTAACACAATTCAAAATCAATTCAAAACAATTAAAATTAAAATTAACGCAATTAAAAGAATAACGAAAATATTCAAAACGATCTTCCTTCCTGAAGCTGACAATGCTTTTCGACCGACTGTCGTGATCACAGGAATGAAAATCACCGAATCAGGCTAAACCTGCAACTTAAATAGTGATTGTGTCTTCGCGCATGCGCGTAAAGTTCCACGCATCGGAGATCAAATATGGCCGCCGAACATTAAAAAACTCCTCTTATAAATTTACTAATATTTATATACAGAATTCTCTGAAGTCTGTGAGAAAGATATTCCTGTTGTGGGAACCAAATAATATCACAATAATCAAAAATGGGAAGTATAAGCTGCTTGTAGAGAAGAATTATAACTTTAGCACTCTTGAAAACAGAGGAAGAACGTTTGATTAATCCAAGAAGTTTAGAAGTCAGATATTACGTGAGCAACCTGGGAAGAAGGATGAAGGTCAGATCGAAATAGGACACCTGAGTCCTTGAACGTATCAGTACTTGCAATTAGTTTCCAATATAATAATCAGTAAGGGCGGAGGGTCTAATTACACATTTCGAGAGAAAGCGACATAATTTGCATTTTAATGTGTTTAGAAACAAGATTTTATTTTATTGAGCCGGAGAGAAGGAATCAAGGCAACTGGAATTGTCAGTTGAAGAACAAATAACTTTGTAAAGTTTAATATCATCCACATATGAGACTAAAGACTAAAATGCCTTAAAACTGAAATTGAAAATTTGGAGAGGCAAAAGGCTGCCCTTGCAATTCTACACGAATGGACGGCAATAGATGACTTGAAAAAGGAAGACCAAATTGTTTTTTAAGTTCGACGATTTCTGTGCGCAAATATTTTCGAACGTGAACTAAATTAAAAATAAATCAAGAAATCGTCCGAACAATGAGAGTCTTTCAGCATGCTTAAAGATGAAAATTACAGCATACTCGTCTGATGTTGAGAGACTCGCTCAAGGAGTTCAGCAGCAAAAGTCACATTAATTCGTACCTAATTGGATGTTTGTTACGTTTTTTCAGTATTAATAAATAATATTTCAAAATATATATATTTTTAATAAAACATTTTCCCATTCTATTCCAATTCTTAGCCCCCCACCCCCCAACTTGAGCTGAGGTGCGCAGCTCTTCGGATTCTCTCATTTTTTTAAAAAAAATTAGATCAAAATTGGCTCTTCACTCAAAAAAGGTTGCCGACCCCTGAGGTAATGTATCAACGCCATTCTGCCGTGCGGAGAAAGAATCCTATTCTCAAGTTAAATAATTCAGTTTTTTTAGTGGTGTTTTAAAACTGCTTAACAAATAATTCAGCATAGGTTTTTCATGTACCTTAAAGATTAAATTTTCAGTCATATGAGGTTTTTTTTTTTTTCTCTTAAGCTACATTTCGTTCAAATGTATTGAGTGGGGATTAAGATTGTAGGATTTTGCTTCGCTGAAGAAGTACCGAATAAACAGATTAGCTGACGCAGGTAATTTCAAACCCACTGCTTATACGTGCTTGTTCTTTAAAAAGCGCCACATATCACACACACACACACACACACATATATGTGTATGTGTGATGCTATATAAAGAACAAGAAAAAACAAAAAGAATATATATATATATATATATATATATATATATATATATATATGTGTGTGTGTGTGTGTGTGTGTGTGTGTGTGTGTGTGTGTGTGTTATGAAATAAGAAACTCTGTTGCTGTAATTTTGCACCAAATTACATTTACAGTTTTCACTGATAAACCGTTAAATTTTTTTTATTAAATTCCAGAACCAGGTGGGGGGAGAAGTTTATACTACATTTTAGGAAATTTTCTTTTAGCCAACGGGATGATTACTGAAACAAGTTGCCTCCGCAAATAAGAGGCTGACAATTCGAAGAAATTCAAAGGTCACCTGGCTAGTTACTGTCTAAGCCAGGAAAAAAATACTTTTTTTTGGGGGGAGCAATGATTTGGGTAGAAATGAGCCGCTCGGTCACTAAATCCAATCGAGACAGATGAGGTAGAATAGCAGGATAAACGAAATCATTGCTCTTCGTAAGGGACGACCCCTAGAACGTCAATTCAACTCCGTCCCAACTTTTTTACTCTTGATAAGAACATTAATGCAATAATCGTCATCCGAGGCAAATGATTGACCATCGAATTAACATTTACATGACCATTTATAATTTGACCCAAAATTTCTTATTGGCAGAAACCATGTGTTAGTCTTCTTATTTGTATGAATGGTATAGAAGGAGAAATGAGCCGCTCGGTCACTAAATCCAATCGAGACAGGTGAGGTAGAATAGCAGGATAAACGAAATCATTGCTCTTCGAAAATGTGGAATGGAATCATTTTTGAGAGATGTTCGACAAGTATTACGAACTTTCATAGTCGTTACTTCTGCAGTTGGAAATTCTAAGAGAAGTAACGGATAACTTCCTGAAGTGCACAATTTTACATCATTTTCATACCATAATCTATCACAAACAGCTCGAAATGTATTTTTCAGAAATTTTCGTTCAAATTCTTTGACGATCATGTTCGATGTTCTTGTAAATTATTTCATGCTTGACTACTCGATTAACCCGTGGAGAATCTACAACAGGCGATTGAGCTGAAATATTTTGTTTCGTTTTGGATGAGGCAATCGAAGTTGGTTGTTTTCTTTTGCTCTCTAGCCGAATCAAGAATGATACGCTGTCTAGCCGGATCAAGAATCAATTGAAAATCCTCAGGTAATTCATTTGAAGTCAAATCTTCTGGGTCGAAATCTTTAGGAAGTTCTTTAATAAAATTTCGTGATGTTGAAGTACAGTTTCTTGACGAGAAGTCGATGTGGAAGGTTGATGTTTAACAAAATCTTGAGAAGCCGATTTTATTGAACTTTGTATATATATTTTTTTATCGTTCTCTGTTTTTGAACTCGTTCTTTTGTCGACATTGGTCGCTTTGAAGCTTTTATTCTTGCACCCTTCTCTCGAATTCGCTCAGCTGGAGTTTAAGTCATCTTCGAAATACTCTTGTAGGTTGTTAACTGAAATTAGATTTGGTATTTTTACAATTTAATAGTTAGTGAAATCCATTTGTAGAATAGTATCACGTCGAACCAAACCACTACTGCAAGAAGTGATTGTTGAAGTGAGAGAATAATTGGAAATGGAGAGTCCCACCAGGGGCTCTGTAGCCAAATGCCAGGACACAAAACAGAACCCAACACAATACTACGCATTCCACACAACACTTTTCTGGCTTTTACAGTAGTACTGGTTTTCTTCACAGCGTACATATGGCCAAATATGGGAACCTCAGGTGGCGCCTGACCTTATGTATACTATGTTGCGTTCTTCAATCAGAACCGTTTAAATTTTTAAACGGTTTAATCGAACAGCAATTAAATTCTAACAGTGACCGATTGTCTATTTACTGAACGCTCATTAAGGTTCTCCGACCAGTTTGGCTTTCGTACAGGCCTTGGAACTGAGGCGGCCTTGGTTGAACTTCTCTCCAGAGTAAACAACTGCACTTCTAAATATGCTATGGCAATTTTCGTAGATATCTCTGAAGCCTTTGACTCCCTTTGGTGGGACAGCTTCTTTGCTCGCCTTAGGGCTGCACGATGCTCCTCACAAGTCTACAACTTAACCTGCCACAACTTTCTTCACCGTTCTGTACAAGTCATTTCTGGAACTCAGCAACTTAGTCGTTCTTCCTCTCGAGGATGCCCACAAGGTTCGGTGCTTGGTCCACTCGTCTGGGATTTGGTTCTAGATGAGTGGCTTCTCTATTCAACTCGCAATGCTTCTAAAATAGCATATGCTGATGATCTAACCCTTCTTGTCCTTGGTAATTCTCGTGCTTCTTTGGAAAGTACTGCCAGTAGCATTATGAATGATCTGTGCTCTTGGTCTGTTGTTAATAAACTTACCATTTCTCCTAACAAGACTAAGCTTCTTTATCTTAAGGGCAACCTTAACGTTTTCAGGCCTCCGATTGTTAAACTTTTTGGTCGCTCTCTCTCCATGGTTGACTCGCATAAATGTTTGGGTATTATTCTAGATCGTACATTAAACTTTCAGGAACATATCTTCCACCTTTGTGATAAAATAGCAAAGTATACGTCTATGCTTGTCCGTCTTTCGCATCAATCCTAGGGTATTAACCATCATACCCTTCGTCTTTTGTACAAAGTGGTGTTTGTTCCGATTTGTGCCTATGGCGCTGGCGCCTGGTTTTGGTATACTAAGAAGATTGCCATCCAAAAGAAACTCTCCTCTATCCAAAGACATGTGCTCTTAATGATGAGTCGTACCTGTCGCACTGTCTCGACAGCTGCACTCCAGGTTTTAAAGGGTTGCCTACCTCTGGATCTCCAGATCGCTTATCGATGTTTTTGCCATTCCAGTTGACTTCTTAGACTTCACTGTTAATATCCACTGCGATCCTAAAACCGAAAAAACTCTTTGCTGGAACCACCTGGTTCAACTCTGGCAAGATCGGTGGTCTTTTTCTTCAAAAGGTATGATCACGATAAAATTTATTCCATGTGTGTCCTTTGCCTTACAAAAGTCTATTCTAAAATGGTTCAGTCCGAGTCTCCGCACTCTTTTCCTTCTAACTGGCCATGGTTCCCTTCGTGCTAAACTTGCTATGTTTAATCTGTCTGGTTCTCCCTTCTGTAACTGTGGCAGCCCAGAAGACTGGCAGCATGTTCTTTTCACCTGTCCATATTACTTGGATCTTCGTCAGCCTCTGTCTACTCTGTGTCAACCATTCTCCCCAGGCAATGAGTTTTCTCTCTTGGACTCCAAAGAAAAATTTCATCTTGTGCAAGATTTTGCACATAAAGCCTTTGCTAGACGTGGACAAATCATCAGTAGTGCCCCAATTTCAGGAACTACTCCTATTCAGCTCTACCTCCAGTCCAGACCAGCATCTCTATCATCGCCATCCCGTGATACCACCACCATCTTCACCACCATTTTTCGACTTGGGCAGTTGGTTAACAAACGTGTATGACGCCGAGTGACATCACTGTGTCTTCTTGACTTCTATTTCCTGCTAACCTCAGGCTGGTCCTGAGGCGGGGTCCGCATCCTTACACTGGTGCAGGATGATTTTTTTTTATTATTTTTTTCCCATTTTATTAACTTATTTTTATTTTATTTATTTATTTTTTAGTTATTTTTATCATTAATTTTTCTGATTATTTTATTATTATTATTTTTTTAATTTATTGTTTAAATTAACTTTATTTGCTCATATTTTGAATGATTTCGACATTCAGTACGTGACACTCGAGGTTCGCGCTCAGTTGTGGCCCGCCTCCTCGCTGCGTAGACGGACCACCACCCTGGTGCTTGTTGCTTCCTGATAGCGAAGCGGCCAGAAACAACTAAACAACATAACAAACACATACGCGGCACAAACATAGCATTACACACATTTCTGGCCTTTCTGCAGAGTTTTTGTAACATCCCAGTCTACCACGGCGAAGTTGAACTAGCGTTTGGGAGCCGCTTTACATAAGACGCTGTTATACACTTATAACAGCAACCGAAGTTATGCACAATGTAACGTGTTATGCTTACGCCCGCTACTTAGAAGGTTGATGTTGATTAAAATCTTGAGAAGGTTGATGTTGATTAAAATCTTGAGAAGCAGATTTTATTAAACTTCTCATTTATTTCCTTCTCTATATTTTTTTAATTAGTTCTTTTGTCGAAACGAGAGGCTTTTTCGCTGGCTTTGAAGCTTTTGTTGTTGCATAATATTACTACACGCTTCTTACGTTAGTTACTGAGTTTCATTTAGGAAATGACGTCATTTCCCTCTCTTAGTATGAACGATGCAACATTTTATTATGCAACGTGTCCTGTCCCTCTTCTGTGCAGACGTGAATTTAATAACTACCTAAAACATCGATCAACACGGCCTGTAAACAATAACTGGAGTGTTACCTCTGCTCTGGGGAATTGAACTCTACTTTTGCAATTCTTGCTTTAATCTCAACATTCGACTGCCAGGACTTAGGATTTTTCCTGATTTAATAACATAAAGAACTTTATGCGACAGTAATGTAAACTCTACCGATGTCTGTATTCTTCTTTGTCTTAAAGCGCTAAAGTTCTTATTTCTTGGCACTTCAAGCTTTCCGCGCACTTTTTCCTATGCAGCAACATGTTGTATCATCGTTAGTCAACATCACTGGATATGGATGCTAATACAAATGGCAATACTACTCTATCCGGAGGTAAGACTGCAGAATCACTGCACTTATGCATGATAACTACCATCTTGCTTCCCCTTCGTCCTGATGTGTCTTACTCCCCATCCCCTTTTTCGCCATTTGGAGGGCAGGATTTTTGCAGACCCCAGCTTGTTTCTTGAAGGGCGGAATTTACATATATTCACACACTTTTTTTTTTGTTACCCTTTAGTTTTATGCTAAAGGCGGGATTTTGCTGATGGCTGGGTACGTGATTGCTGGTATCCACTTTCCTTTCAGTCTACCAGCGGATGAGGTTTTTTTTTTTAAAGAATGATCTGAAACTCGCTTTGGGGTTTTGTACAGAATATTCGATCAACTACGGTTTAAGTCAACTCGTGGCCCTATCTTCTCGTGGCGTAGACGAGCAATGGGCAGGCTTTCCATGTGATCGCCTTCCTGGTAGCAAAGTGTACGGAAACAGCACACGCATACACATTTCTTGCATCGTGATGACTGTCATAGTGGACAACGGTGGTTCCAGAACTAACGCCCTACTTAAGATAATATACGTGTGTACGTGGGGGGGGGGGAAGTAAATCGATATCACATTATGGAAAACTGTTTGTGGGAGAATTCCGGGACGTGTTCTCATAAGAACTACTCCCCCCCCCATTCCAAATTAAATTTACCATTTCTCAATGTTGTTTTATGTATTCTTAAGAGATTTCAAGTGGACTTTCGACTTCAGGATATAAGCATATCGCTCGAATGAGTGATGTGGAAATGTTACTTGTGATTCTTATAATGCTTTTTGTGCTACCAAAAGCATTTTCATGATCCGAAGTCTATAGACGTCGTATGTGTATGATTGGGAAGGAAGCTATTAATGAGGCGTGAAATAACATTAAGCGTGACGTAAGTGATTACAGGCGAACCTCAACGGCGTCTTGTTATGCCACACAGTATTTGTGTCATGTGATTTCGATGTCTGAATACTCATATTGTCATATTCCTTTAGCTCTTGTACACACACCCATGGTTATCAGGAATGTGTCATCAAGAGTATTATTAGCTGATATCTTCGCAACTACTTTGCAGAGCAATACTTTTCCACTAAGCATCGTTCCATTTTCTTGATACTTCAAAAGATGGTCGACAAGATTTCCACACAAGTTTATGAGTGAGTTTCAGTATTTTACTGTTAATAATGGTCAACATATTTATGTAGCAGAGCAAAAATATACAAAACTTATTTTTAACGCAGTACACCGCCAGTTAGGTTTTTCAAACTTCAAGTTTTCGATTTGGGAATTTACGCCACAAACGTTATGTTCAGTTTCCTGGAAAACATGGTAGAAACCAATTCTGTTCCTTATACGCATAAAATGCCAACGTATTCTGAATATTTCCTATCAGATTCCACACAGTATCGAAAAAAAAAAAAAAACGAGGCACTTCAGGCAGCTTCTATGAAACCTCTGAGATTAACTTTGAGACTGTCTCAAGTCACTCTCAGATGTTTGAGACTACTTCTGATACTGGTCTTTGCAGAGCAAAGCACCACTTGTGACACCGCTGTTCCATCGTCAATAGAGCTCTGGCTCTACTGACGACAGCGTTGCATTTCCCAAGAGCACAGGCAATATTCAATAATTAAAACCTTAGGCAATAAATAATTGCATTTTTGTAAGTATTGTAAATAATTGTCATTCTTTCCTTTTTGTACTCTTCTAGTCGATCGGCTGTGAAAAAGACACAGCCGATCGACCAAATATTTTCAAGAATAATAAACGGATTTAATAATAATAATAATGTAAAAGAACCCTGGATAGAGGCAAGAAACCCTACCAGAATCATTGAGCTGTGCATCTCCTACAGAATATACGAATTCATTGCAACCGGTTTTTTGAAAGAAAACCTCATCAAGCTAATGGTCAGGAATGCCACAGATTTATTTTCAATATCCTGAACAATATTTGAATTAACATCAGCAAAGAACAGTTATTACAAGAAATCAACGCCAATCAAGAGACTGATCTGCTTTCGCTGGAGAGACATGCAAGACCCCTCCCCCATGTCGATGATCTAAAGACCAAATATATATATATATATATATATATTGGCCGAAAGTCCCTTAAAAATACCGAAGTTCTGGCTTCTGAAGTGGGCATCGCATAAGCCAATTACCTCCCTGCCAGTGAACAAGAAATGGCTTATGAAGTACAAATACCATGGCTCCCTAAACTGATCGATAGCAAATTGCTGCATCTGCCTTTAAGCCCTTAGTAGGTATCGCATGCCAGCGACCCATTCCATTGTGACAGTATTTCCTACTGGTACAAGCACTATAAATAGTTCAGGTCCTCGATCTCACTCACTAGATTTATACAAGTTGGTTAGTTTTCTGTGAGCCCTTCAATCAGCTAGTACATGTTTTCTTGGTTGTTAAACTAAGAAAAATAATAATGCTTTTGTCCAATTTGAAACTGAAAATGATAAATGATTTTTCACTTTTATCGGATAGTGATATTTCAGGAATAAAATTAGACTTCATTACTTCTTCACCCTCACGAAGGCTTTCCTTGGTTGAATCATCCCCCACACAGTGATGCGTTCAGTTCTAAAATAATTAAATTGCTGAAGTATTTATTGATGTACTTCAGCGATGCACCCCGATGCTTATTATGATCACGGATAATGTTATCAGTTTTATGACGTTTCGCTCAGATGTATACGAATACGTATGAAAAACGATATTTATTTTAATTAGCCTTCGGTTTGTTATCCTGCGTTTTACCTTATCCTGCCTTTACCTTATTTATTGCGGTTTACGCATGTTCAGCGGAAGTGACTACATAAACATCCCTAATTGTTCTTGAACTCAGACATTGCGTGTCCAACTACTGCTGTTTTTTCGTAAAATTCGCATTTTGTTTCGTTACTCCGTAAAAGAAAGTACGTATTATTTACCAGTCTGACTGTTTTACCGTAGGGAATAACCCTTTTCTAATTTTTGATTTTGATAATTTATTTATTAGTTTTTAATAGTCTGTATGAATTTCTAGAAGCATCGAGTTTCCTTTTAATTCATGACTTTCTCGAAGAAAGAGTGGACAGTCAACTTAGTGTTTTATATTACTTTATTCTCATGTTTTCTTTCTGTCCCCTCCCAGCTTTTTATGTGAGAATTTCCACTTTGTATCAATAAATAATACCTGAACAGCTGCATTCTTGTGTCTTCGGTTTCGTTGTCAGATAGCTGAGTCCCCAGTTGATCACAATAAGCGGCGTCTACTGTACTTACATAACTTATCTTAAGATCATTTTAAAATGCTTTTATACCAACCAGGGCCTTGCATTACATTCAACGCCTCCCCTCCACACACACACACTCACACAAAGAAAGAAAGGCACTGTAACCAGCCGGTGCTGTTTTCGAATGATGAAGTTTTGTACATTCGTGGAAATGAATGTACAAAACTTCATCATTCGAAACACATCAGCAGTTCGACTGGTCACCCTTCCGCAGGAGAAATGGTGGACTACATTATAGCGGCCGGAGGTTACGGACATGCTCTTCAAGTGTGACCTCAGTGTAGAACCGCCGTGTGTCCGGATATTTTTTGGGGGATAGCGTAATTTTATAATTTTTATTTGTAGTTTCATGATGTGACTTGAGGGCAGAACCAATTGATGTATTGATGTCCCCTTCTAGAATCGAATCTGATGCAAATTATTCCTTTAATAATGTCCATATTATACTTCCTTAAAATAAAATGAAAAAATTGTTGCCATTAGCTTTGGTAACAGCCTCCCCCGAGTGCTAAGCCCCGCAAGCTAGCTGACTGCAAAAAAAAAAAAAATCAAAAAAAAAAAAATCCAGATTCTCCGTTTCTCGTCTTTGATGTTAGCAGTTAAGTTGCATGAGATGCCGGGAACTTCCTGCTTTAGACGATAGCATAGTCCTTTGAAGATTATTTGCAGGTCTAGTGGTAAGACTCCAGCAAGGACCTGCAGAGCGGCAGAGGACACTGTCCTGCAGGCCCGGGCATGGCAAGCAGCATAATCCGTTGAATGGAGATGAGCTTGGAACGGAGTTTAACATTAACGGCTCTATGGAAGAATATGTTGAACTCCCGAAGCATATGTTGTTATTGGTACGAGTTCTGCTGTATAATATAGTAAAAGAGTCTTCCTATTTAGTCCCCAGTCCGATTTGAAAATTCGGATAACTGCTGCAGTGAACTTCTTAATCTTCGAGGCGAGGTGATTAATATCAGAGGAGAAGGTTAACCTGTCATCTAAAATTACCCTAAGATATTTTAATTCAGGAACAAAAGGGATTTGCTTTCCCTCTATCTTTATATTTGGAGGTCTTCTGTAATCTAACTTGCCTTTAAAAACCATCAGTTTTGTTTTTGTGGCAGATATTCGCAGTTTATGTATACTTGATTAGCTCAGAAAGAGTTATATTGGTTGATTATTCTAGTTGAAGACGCATTGACCTGGAATTAGAAGAACCAAATCATCGGCGTAGGCGATGGCTTTTTGCGTGAGCCAGCTGTCTAAAACTATGTTCCAGAAGAGGGGTCCCCGAACTGATCCCTGTTCTGGGACCCCTCTTCTGGAAGGAAGGGCATCTCAAGGACCATCTCATCCTCTTGAGATGGTCCTTGAGAGAGACTGCTGTTTCGAGATTACTTGGATGAGTCTATTTTGGAAGTAGTTTCTAATAGACACTGAAGTCTATTTTGGAAGTAGTTTCCCAAGCACGCTGAAGTTCAGCGTGCTTTGGAAATCACGATAAGGAACAAAAGCGCTGCCCACACGTTTAACAATTACTCGTTTGCGGGATAAATTTGAGGAGCATGGAACCATTCAGAATACCAATAACTTAGCATGTGGCAGGAAGAGGACATCCAGAAGTCACGAAAACGCTGCACCCCCCAAGAAAATCAACAAGACGGTGTTCACAAGAGGTAGGTTTAAACTATACAAGTGTTTTAGAATAATGAAGGAATTAAACTTTAAGTCGTTTATACCTCGATTAGTGCATGCAATCCAGGAAGATGATCTGGATCGGCGATTGCAATTTTGTGAGCAGTACATTGAAATAAATGGAGAAAATCATGCTTTTCAGGATACAATTGTGTAGTCAGACGAGGCCACGTATAGAATGAATGGCCATTGTGAACGTCTTAATTATGTTTACTGGGCCACTGCAAATCCACACATCACTCTACAGAAAGATGTCAATCTCCCAAGCAATACTATGTAGATAGGGCTCTCTTCACGTGTAATAATTGGTCCCTATCGATTCAATTGCACTTTTATTATCTGGATATAAGCTTATGTAGCATCAGCAAAAAAAAAAAAATTCACACAACCATTCCCCCTAAAAGTTTGTCCAGTTCCTCCCTGTCTTCCACAACGACAGTTTGTTCCAGCAATTAACCACCCGCTGGCTAAAGGCAAATTTCCGCACATCTATTCTACAACTGTCTTTCCTCGATTTGAATTAATGCCCACACAGGCTCGTAATCTGAGCGAGCAGAAGAATCCCATCACAATTCAGCGTGATCAACCCATTCAAGGCCTTATACACCTCAATCAGATCACCTCGCAGGTGCCTAGTCTTCAGCCGGTGCAATTTGCAGAACGTAAGCCTTTCTTAGTAAGAGGACATCTTTGTTCCCCTCACCAATCTTGTTGCCTTCTCTGTACACTCTGAAGCAACTCTACATCCTTCCTAAAATGAGGCCTCCAGACCTGTATGCAGTACTCAAGGCGTATCCTGACCATTGCCTTATACAAAATGACAATCACATCCTTTTCCCTGCTAGCAAAATTCCTATATATAACATTGACAATACCCCATGACATGCTCTGGCAGCCTCTCTGCCTTGTTCAGAAAACTTCATATCTGGCGGCACAATCACTCCCAGGTCTTTTTCGTTTTCTACCACCCCCTAAGCGTAGTACTACACAGTTGGTACATTTCTCTGGAGTTATTACCCATATGCAGTACTTTGCATTTGTCTATGTTAAACTTCAGTTGCCACTTCTTAGCCCATCTGCCCAAATTTTATAGATCCTGTTGCAGTAGTACACTGCCATTACTGTCATTAACAACCCTGCCAACCTTTGTATCATCTGCTGCAAACGTCAACACTAAGCCTGATATACCTTCATCAATGATAAATATACAAAACAACAGTGGGCCCAACACCGAATCCTGTGGGACTCCACTAATAACATTAGTCCACGAAGAACAGCGTTCACTGTTTACCACTCCCTGTCTTCTGCCACTGAACCACCCTTTTATCCATTGTAGCAACTTACCCTTAATACCATTCTGCTCCAATTTGTACAATAGTCTTCCATGCGCAACAGTGTCAAAAGCTTTCCTGAAATCCAAGTACAGTATATGATATCAAAATTATTTTTGGCATCCACTTCCTTTGTAATCATATCATAGTATCCAATGCAGTTTGTCAGACAAGGCTTTCCCTTAACAAACCATGCTGCGTCTGAATTATTGCTGCGGTCTTGTCTAGATGATTCTGCAATGCATCTTTAACCAGTGACTTCATTATTTTACCCGGAACAGGAGTTAAACTAACTGGTCTGTAATTACTCGTGTCACCCTTCGATCCCCCTGTGTGGATTGGGGACACATTTGCACATCACCAGTCCGTGGGGACCTCCCCTGAGTCCAAGGATACTCTCACAATTATGACTTAAGTGTTGTTTACTTCCTTTGCTACCTACTTTAATATAACTGGACAGATCCCATCAACCCTAGGTGCCTTTCTTACTTCAACAATTTCTCAACCGCTTCTTCGCATGATTATTCTTACAGCAAAAAATTACGAGTGTGAAAGAATCAATTTAGAAATTTTACAAATGATGCTTGGTGATCCATTACAATATAAGAGTGTTAACACAATTATATCTGAAAAACCTTTGCGATATCTAACCTGGACAGCCTCAGTTTAAGTTTACTACCCAACATTTTAGAGTTGAAATTTGTTATTTTATTGCGGAATATTGCAATTTCAGGATTGATCAGTGGTATGAGACTTATAGTCAAAGTTATTTAATATCTATATAACATCGGTGTAGATACATCGTAGATAACTCTTAAGAAACTATGATGGTAGTGTGTGAGGCATCATTTGCATTGCATCTCATATTATGCTCTTCCTTCACAACGAGTTGTCATGATATTGCACTACCTCGAATAAGTAACGCTTTACTAATAGAGAAGGCTATTATTACTTATTCTCAGTGAGTACCATCACCCAGACGGCACCGTTTCAAAGCTATTGGTCTATCATCGGCGATGTCTGCAATAGCAGGGTACCTGCCCGCCCGCCCGCCCGCTCACCCATGATAGGATAATAGCTTTGAAACGGTGCCGTCTGGGTGGTGGTACTCACTGAGAATAAATAATTCGTATTCGGCTGGCTTTTGAGATATGGTAAGATTTAAAATGAAACGTGGGTTTTTAGTGGAATTTTTATTATTCTGCCCTGTTTAGTAATATTTCTAAGATGTACAGTATTTGAAAATTGCGAAATTTTCGCAATGGGTACCGCTAGTTTATATTATTATCGCTATCTGTAGTATCTCATGAGAAATGACCAAACAATTTTTTTTTAACATAAAGTCGTTTATTATGATATATTATACACTTATTTACGTGGCTGTTACTCATACAAAGAAAACTCAAACATCTCATACTACATTCAACAGTTTTCTTTAAACTGCACGTTCCTTTCCTCCTTTCACAAATATACATCTCTTACTTATACATTTTGAACGTTACTACTCAGCATTTAATACACTTCAATCAATACTAATCCTCTCGGCAGCTTCCATTACTTACTTAACCAGTTAATATTACCGCGCAGTTAATATTACTTTGCTAATAGAGTATTTTCTTGTCTCACATATAATGTATCCTGTAAACATTTGATATCATTAAACACTCCTATGAACCGCCCTTTTTCATTTACTATCATTAACAGTTATTTCCTTTACCTATTAACACTTTACTTAGTTATTTTCATGACATTTTTTCCTCATCTTATATAGTAATATTTTTTCTTCACTAGACAGTAGCATCTTCGGCCATTCCTTCTTTTTCACTTCTGCTCCTTTTCTTTTCTTTGTTTATGCCTCACTCGCAGCACGATACTCTTTACAGCGTTACTGCTCTGTCTCTCTCTCTGCACTCATTCGCTTCACTCTTTTCTCACTTTCACAACTACATTTCTTCTCTTACAGAAAAAACCTTTTTTTTTGTCGCGAAAGCCCTACTTACTTCTCTCACTAATTTTTGTCCCCACCTAACTAATTTAAACAGATCAATCACTGTGTTATCTTAACTTCTTTTCTCTCACACTTTACTTCTCGTTTTGCCTTCCCAGAATCCTATCATCCATCCAATTGGACTCCGTACTGACAATATTCTTTTCACAAGATCGAACCAAACCCCTTCCAAAAATGACTAAATGCAGCGTCTTAAATGGCGGTACGAGAGGTGGGGGGATTAAATTAATTGACTACTGCCTTGTGCACCTTTTAAATTTACCTTACTTTGCTTTGTCTATGTTTTTGATTCTTTTAATTTGACCTTCTCCCACTATCTTAAATATTTCTGAATTGTTGTTCTTTGTTCGTAATTACTTTAATTGGATATTTGTAAGACTGTCTTTCTGCGCTGTCAGGATTGGTTGGTGACCGATTTTCATCGGCATAACACCAACTGCAAAGTATTCTTAATTACTAAAAGAAAACGAAAATCAGCGAAATACGAATGTCTCAGAATTTTCTTAGGTTTTTCTTTGATTCGGTACCATAAATGGCCATTTTGTTCAAATTATTTTTTTTGAACAAAACATAAGTAATTTATGTCATTAGCACTCCCCCCTCTTTTTTTTTTTTCTGCAGTCCCTGAAAACCTACCTAAAGTTTTAGTCCCCAGCTTGCTAACTTTATTCTATTGGCTTTTTTGAATCGTTAAAATTAAGTAATAACAAAATATTAGTGTTTATTTTTATTTTTTTTTATTTTTAAACAAATAAAATGTACTCTACCCTCGAAAGAGGAGGTGCACACCCCTTGTTTTTATATTTGATGAACTTTCCTCGATTTAAAAAAAAAAAAAAAAACCTCATATACAATGTGACTTATTCACTCGTTCACTGCAACTATATTTTTCACAGTATTGCGTTTGGTGGTTGTGCTGAGAACCGTGATAACTGATCATAAAGTTTTGAACAATTCCATGCTGCCTACGATGTGTCAGTTCTCTTATGGTGGCCCACGTTCCTTTTGAATAGGCCCGTGGCAAACAGCCAGTGCTGTTCTAGAATGATTCATGGACATGAACGTACAAAATGTGAACTGCCGGCACAGGGTCAGATTCGAAACTTAGGGGCCAAATAAGCACGTTACACATCATGGACTATATTATACCGGGGTCAGAGACGGACACACCATTCAAATGTGATAGTGGCATCTGTACGAAATCGATGTGTGTCAAGACTTTTCTTTTTATTTATTTATTTATTATTTATTTTTTTGGAAGTAGTGTAGTAATTTTTTGTAGTCACATTACTCATAGGCCATTCATTCCTTGAAGAAAGTAATTAATATTCACCTCGCAGTTCATTGGAAATTTCGTATCATCAATAGACGACCTCTTCGTTAAGTAAATATACACGGAAATTATTTGCATATTTTAAAGAGTAGTGTAGGTGCCAGTTCTAAAGACCGACCTGGAGATGGGGGAGAAAACGCCTCTCCTCGAGACTTCGGTCCGAGATCGACTTAGTCGATACAGAGCGGAAAAACCATAGAAATTTTTTCTTATTAATCGAGCAAAGATTTCAATTCGAGTTGTTTCATTTTGCACGTACAAATGAGCCTTACGCACCATTTTCCGAGGCTTCCTTATAATGCCAGCCTTAAATGTCCATGATTGAATGAGGTATATTTTTATTTCAGCTGCATTGCTCTAAACATATTTACAACTATTGTGAGTAAAGAACACGTCTGTACGTGTTCTTTACTCAATAATTGTAACTCATGCACATTGCTAAGTGCTATAGGTTTTCATAAAAAAATAAATTAATTTCGTAAGTAACCCTTTTCTTTGACTATTCATAACGGAATTTTAGTGTTTATTTGTCTCTTCTTTTACTCCTTTGTTTAACAAAATATGCACAATACTCTATAAAAATTATCAGGGAACCTTGTTTTCATACATATTAGGCTTGCCCGGATAAACAAGCTAGTCAGATACAGAAAGCGTATGGATTATGCGGGTTCAGTGCAGCCAGCCGTTTTTCACGGCAAGGTCTTTGGTGATTATGCTGGGAATGAACGCCTACCGTAACATTTTGGACAGTTGCATACAATCTGTAATATCACAGTTCTTTGGTGCAGTCCCATGATTGGTTCAACAGGATAATGTCCCACGCTATACAGCCGCTGTTGTTCGAGAATGGTATATATAAAAAAGTTGGAATGGCCAGCGCAACGTTCGAAACCTTGGGATAGACCACCACTTCGACTGGTCACTGTTCTACTGGAGAAATGGTGGACTGCATTATAGGGACTATAGCGGCTACACTGTGTGTCCCGTTTTAGGTCAATTTGGACAGAACCAAATGATGCATTGCCTGTGAGAAAATGTTCCCATGTAACACCATCCAACATTTCAACATCTTCTCATTGATCCAAAAAAGTTGGAAGGCAATAAAACATATAGAAGCCAAAATTATGGACCAAATCACCAGTACTACCATGAAAATTGAGCTGATTTTTTTTCCAGAAATTTATATGATGTAAATAATCAAATACAATTAATATAATGAAATTTGGCGGTTACTGAAGAAACGATATGTGGGTCACCCTGTATATTTATTTCTTTAATTTTTTAAGATAAGTTTTATTTTAAAGTGAATTGTAACTTGCTATTAAGTAAATATGATTATCTAATTAATACTATTATTATTAAATAACCTTGAAAATTTGTATAAAATTATATCGTGTATATTTCAAAATATCTGTAAACCATCCTGTAATTATTTCTTTAAACTTCCTTATAAAAAAAAAAACTCGCATTTCATAAAGATTTTCTCTCGTCAACGTGAAAGTTTGTTGACATCAATGAACGTCCACACCATTTGCATATTTAATTTAAAGGAGTACGTGTAGGAGTAATTGTGTGTGTCCTATGGTCGATTTGCGGCTGTGAGGGGGAAACCCCTCCCCTCACTACTTCGGACGGAGATCGACTCACTCATACAGAGCGCGATACAGAACAGACTTCCTTAACTCTTCACCCTCGCGAATGTTTTTTCTTTGTTGAATTTGTCCTTACGTTCTGCTGGTCTTCAGATCAATTAAAATACTTTTATAAATAGCAGAGCCGTGCATTAGACGCCATACACCCCCCCCCCCCCACAGAAGGTGACGTTTCTTAAATGGTTATAACGTAATTTAGCAAAATGAAGTCCCCTAAAACTCCGAGATACCGGGCCACAATCGGTAGTAATAATATATGATCGTAGGAAATCTGTTAGGTTTTGTTTGGAGCAATTTTGTAATTCACATTTTGACTGCTAATTCCACATTTTCCGATTTTACTGGTTGAGGGGGGGGGGCGGCTTAGGACATAATTACTAAAAGTAAAGAAAATATCAATCAAATACTATGACCTCAGAAGTTTCGTATCTTTTTTTCGTTTTCATGCATTTCTTCCAACTTCTTTTTGATCAAAACATGAGTGATTTAAATGCCCCCCCCTTTTTTCGGTGGTCTTTATAATATTTTTAAAAAAATTCTCTCTACCTTTTAATTGCACACAGTTTGGAAAAAAAAAAAAAAAAAAAAACAGGCTGCATTAGGCCTTAAGAGTCGTTTTTCAATATTTGTTAATCAATACAACCCTTATAAAATCATTAAGATACTAATTTCTTCCACTTCAAATTTATTAACTTAGTTCTAGAATACATAATTAACACTGTTGCCTATTTTAACTATTAACCGTTAGAATAAATTAATAGGAACTTAGCGCTTATTGACCTTAACATTTTTGACAGTTTCCTGCTGCTGAAACCCACGTTTCTTTCAGCAGACTAACGCCCCATTGCAAACAGGTGATACTCTTCTAGAATAATTCATGGATATGAATGTACAAGAGTTGGAATAGCTGGCCCAGGGTTCGATTTGAAACCTAGGTCTAGATGGCAGTTTGACTGGTCAAGAGCGAGTAGAGAATTACCGGTCATTCGATCCTGTGTAAATACCGTAATATTATTGTAAACTCCTCCGACCTAATCTGTTCCTTGCCGAGTATAAACAGAAAAAGTGTATTTGTTTTTATTTGCTACATGCTAATCAAGTGTGGCAGTAATGTCAATATGAAACCGATCTATGTCCAGGTACTTTTTGGAGCCTAGTGTATTTTATAGTAATTATTATTAGTTTCATAATATGATATGACTTCAGACCAGAACCAGTTTACTTTCTTAGAATCGAATATATTGAACAGAGTAATTACAGATCAGGAAGCCTCCTAGAGAGTTACCAATAGGTTCGGTCCGGTGTACTAACTAGCGGCCGGCCTGCGAACACCGTTTTAGAGCTGTGCCCTCGAAATGTAAGGAAGATTGGATTTCGCCGCGATGTTCATCATAACCTCAAAAGTCATCAATCATACTGCATGATGAAAGAGATGTGGAAGGGTTGACCGGAACTTAGCTCTGAAGACTAAACATGGGTTCCACCACTTCAAGCCTCCAATAAGCAACGTGGTGGTATTGCACCGGTTGATGAAAGTCATCTACCACCTAGTACTGCCTGGTAACACAGAGGGGCGGCATTCCTCCATGTGGTGTGGGCGCCATACTTCGACCCCTGCTTACTTTGGTTCACACCTGGGTGGTCACCCACCATGTACTTGTGCATGGAGGTTATACCCAGGATTACTAACAGTCCCACCATTGTGAAGGTGCAAGCAGAGGATTTGGCTGTCACAGACCGTCCGAACTTTGCCGAAATTGGGTCCACTTGACTTGAGTGTCACCCGAATATCAGTTCCATCAGCGTTTTAGACTCCCAGGTAGCAAGAACAGCTTGTCTGGCATATCTGAGAGAATGTCTGTGACAACCTCAAGGAACAATCGACTGTTTAAATAATGTAAAATACAAATGGTTTTAAAAGAAAAACTTTCGATATAACGAACATCCCTTTCCCCTATTAGTACATAAAACCTAGGGTATACCAGTTTAAGCTCAGGAACGTAAATCAGGTTGGCTATAACACCTCAAATTTCTATTCTGAGCCATCCGATTAAATTTTCTCTTTATGCGAATTTAACCTGACCTATCAAATGTTGAATGTATATTTTATTGCAGATTCCAAGAAGATGGATGGATGTCCACATGGAATGAATCGATTGAGAATTGTTTTTACTAAGTGACTGAAGTAATTGTTTTATTTCAATCAGTATGGTTAAGCACTTTTTGCTGTTAAGATATGTACGGTTGTGTTAAATAGGAGAATTTCGAAAATATCAATTTTCTTTAATAATTATTTATCTAAGAGAGAATGTGTGGAGATGTGTCTCTGTATTCGGTGGAACCTCCAATTATCACTATCCCCAGCCAGGGTCTGTTATAATAATTCTACAAAATCCTCCGAATAATGGGCAAGGGATTGAGGAATGGAACCTCTCCATAATGGCAACAGGGAGGTTAATAATCTCTTTATCTATTTGAAAGTTGTGAATTTGGTGCAAAGTGACCAACAGTAGAAGAAAAAAATTAAATTTTAGTGTCATGAGAAGCAAAATCTATGCCATCGTCAGTTAGCTTAATGTTTTTCGTGGCCAACAGGATTTAAACTCCTACTGTTCAAAACATTAGGAGGTCAACGAGAATAAAGATCATTGCAAAATACAGTACAAGGGTATTTATTCTCACAGCATAGCAAGGATTTTGCCGTGATATTGCACTACTTTCTAAGAAATGGTTAATATAACAAAAATCTGCCATTTATTTAGAAGTTGAGGCACGGGTGGTCCCTCTCCTCCCTGTGTGGTACCATGACAATTCGTTGTGACGGCAAAGTTTGTTTGCGGTGAGCAGTAACACTAAAGCTTGGTGGCAGTTCACATCGTGCATCTATTTTGTTACTAGAGACCATATGGAACTGATGGAGTTTGCCTCTTCAATCTGTTTTAATGTCAGACAGCCATTTAATGTCTGGTTCTTTCTATAAGTTCATGTTTCTTCTGGCTACTGGTTTTGAGTATTACATCCGAAAATTAAACACGCTGTTAATAGCAGTGTCTTATCTTTCAGATAAATGGAGCTAAACTTCCTGGAGATGCTACTTGTCTGAAACTAGTGCAATACCAAGAAATTTATTCTGCTATGAGCATTAGGATCGTTAACTAGGCAGTTTAAAACCTGCTTGAAACGAAACATACGAAAGCCTTCCTAGCTTCATATAATTTCAATTTGTCCTTGTATAGTAACAATTTCTTTCTGGGTTTAATGTTATAATACAGAGAGAATATTTATCAACGCTGACAAAAAAAAAAAAAAAATGTAAATTCTAGTTAAAAAAAAAAGTAACTGAAAACTGATTCCTTCAAGGAAAAGGCTTTAAAATAAAAATAAAATCGTTTATTATGAAAGTGACTGCTTGACATTTTTTTGAAAAATTAATAAGGTTGGCTGCCTTTGTCATTTATTAGATTCTATCGGGCTAATGAGTTTATGGTTAAAACTAAAATTTTATTACAATATAAAGCTTATACATTAGACAGGAGTGCATAGAAACCCATAGGTAGGGTTATTCTTGTTAAATATACACAGGAAGAGAATGGTTTCAATGATACTAGCAAGAGCCTTCAAATATAATTTCAGGGTTTGGCAGTAAAATTGCGGAGAGGTGTCTCAGAGGCAAGTTTAAAGTAGTGCAAAAACTACAACATCTCAGCACTACTGCAACGAGGCATAATCAAGGAACTCTTACTGGAACATAGTTCAAAGACAAACGTCTGTATATTGCTGATGAAAGCCAGTAACTGACATTCATCAACAATAATATTATTAAAATAATATCGTAACAAGTATTTGAGGTTATAAAGCTCGTTCGTTTTCACGACTACTTTTTCAACAACCCTCGTGGTATAATACTCATTTTGTTTGTTGAGGCTTCTGTTTTTCTCGAGTTCATTTCAGCCTCTTCCATTCATACTTGGGAAATAGTTATAAGGAAAACTAAAGATGATTGCGATGTTGTTCCATTAGAGAAAAAGGCAACACACTACCAATGAATCTGGGGGATGTATTTTGCTAATAGAAAAGTCTCCTTTGTTGCTAAATCGCCTCAATGAAAGAACAGAAGCAGAAGTATCCAGATCAGGCTTTCTCACTGATTTCAAACTTATGCTCTAAGACGAATCCATCCTTAGAACACATTTGGCCATGTATAAAGTGTGTAAAATTTATAGAAATGACGCACAAAGCACCCCATGATTTCAGTTGCCATTTTAGGTCTTGCCTAAATCCTCGAAATTAATTTGGATCCATTGCAACCAATGAGTGTTGTAATCTATTCAAATCTGTTTGAACTTACTTCAACTACACGTCTTTTTCGATTTTGAGTTCTGGCAGGCTGGTTAAACCACTGAAAGATGTTGTTGTTATTGTTGAAACAGATGTGAATAAATTACACGACAAATATCTAAAAGATGTGTAGGTTAGAAAATAAATTGTCCTGTTCGCTGATTTCAAAACGAATAGAGCTGCTAACAACCTGAAATATTAGTTGGTTCTGGTAACTTCCGAATTACCGACAGAAACACGTGGATGAAGTTTATCTGTATTTATTTAGCAAATTTTAATTCAATATACGTATTTTTAAATTTGATATTTCTCTTGAACATGAAATGTAGCTTAACATTTTTATGTGAATCTGATTATGCAATCATTTCATAAACTGTTGTGGTTCTGTTTTTAAATTCACTGTTGAGGCATTCAACTGTAAGCTTGAATAATGACACGAGATCACTGTTTAAAGGGAAAAGAAGAAAATTTATTGGAGAGCGGCACGGAATTCTGTACAAGGCAATCACAAGCGAACAACAAACTAACGCATTAGAAGCGGTAAAAATGAACAGAAATTAGAGGTCACACATAACATGAGAGAAAGAGAGTCGTAAACCTAGTGCATGAAATTCAATATCGAGGACGGCGGCAGTTTTCAGGATACTCCACTTCCGCGTAGTGATCCTCTGACTTCCTCTTAATCTCATCCAAGACGCGGTAGGTGCTCTCCTTCTTCAAGTAGTTGGCAGTGCTGTCGGTGGTGGGAAGGCAGTGGAAGGGCACAGTCTTGGTGACACGACGGGTCTCTTCGCAGGAGGGAGAGCACGTGGGAAGGGGATATATGGAAAAGCAGACATATTTCATACGGTTCTGAGAGACGAAGACGCGACGATTACGGAGTTGAGTGCAGCCTCCTTCGTAGCCACCTACAAAGAAAAGAAACAATAAATAAAAGTACACCGTTTGTTATCGTCAATTGAAAACATTACATAGAAAGAAATATCACTTATACCGAAAGAATGTTTATAATTTTAATTTATCACAGTACGTCTGGCATTGAATTCTAATTGAGGCCTTTTCCAGAAAGTCAGATTAGCCTGGCACACGCTGAAGATTTTTTCCAAACCACAAATAGATAAAAGCAGCCTTAGAATACACTATATGCCGAAGCCACACGTTGTTACCATGTTGTTGCATTAATCAAAACATTTAATTTATTAAATTAAATATTGCCATAGAACGTAATGTATTTGGAAATTGTCAAGAGCTAAAGAGTATCGGTACAGTTGATTGATCACTGTTGCTTACCTCGTCGCTGTTGTTTTTGCTGATAAGGGTACTGATTCTGATATTTCTGGTGTTTCTGAAACTGGCACTGTCTTCCGCTTCCGTGGCGTGGGACATCGCAGCCTTCTTCGGGGATTGCGTAGCTGTAAGCGAAATCTTCAGGATCGTCGTAAATGCATTGCTGTGGGCCTTCAAACTCATCTTCCGTCTGACCGTCATAGTTTCCACATAAACCGCACATTTTGCCTTGGTAGTATGATGACACCTATTGTTAACAGGATCCGTTGTTTAATGTTCGTGAAGCACCTTTTATTAAAAGTTTAAAGTAAATAAAACGATTTTAAGTACAGTTTATGATCTTTAACTTACCTTAACGATGATGACTTTTCCGTCGTAGTAAACGGTAACTCCGTACATGTCAGAATCTATTGTGTAATAGAGGCCGTTGTAGTCAACACTGAAAACTTCCTTATTCTGACCATCTTCTGGATCATCGTGGTAGTAGGTGTCCCTTTCCGTGACTGGCACCCTCTGGCCGTTTACCCTGACGATAAGGCCAGATTCTTCTCGGACAGGAAGGATTTCAACCTTTGTCTCTCCAAGGAATACCTTGACAGCCTACACCAGCAAATAAGATAAAAATCGTTCTCAAAAAGTAATCCGTAAAACTACAGCAGGTTGTTAATCACATCTATATATATATATATATATATATATATATATATATAAAAGGGTCTCTTAAAAGGATATTGCAACTTACCTTTTCGTATTGAGGGTGGGATATCTTCTTTCCTACAACGGTGAATTGTTCAAGAGGAGAACAGTCCTTAGCGATGACCTTGCTGCACTGAATGTTAGGCAGAGTGTAGGTGACATTATCGAATGTATTGACGGTGTCATGCTCCACAGAACAATCAGCTGAAAAGAGAAGCACTTTATAAGCTTGTTTCTTTCTTACATTATTCTGTGGAAATTATTATTTTTGTTATCGTGATAAAAATTATTCCTGTGAACTAATTTTGCGCTCTTAGCCAAGCAAGCATTACTGAACGTTTGCAATTAGTGTACTTTTCCCATTAAATATTTGATTCTAATTCATGATGCTTGCATAAGAAATTTTACTTAGTTTTCAGTTCTCGAATGAATAAGCATTTTGAAGGCTCTCAAACATTTAATGATAAATGCATTATTTTAAATTGCAAAATTCAGAGAACATTCTCCCATTTGTTTCTTTATGTTTATTTATTCGTTTATATATATTCCAATAGGGCGCTGAATTTTCAGAGGTTTCACTAAATGCTGTGATATTAAGGTGGGGCAAACGAGACTTTGTATTTGGTTGTTGTCGATCCAATTTAAACTTCTGTTGGTACTTACCGTTTTCGTAGAAAGGAACCAGTTCATCCAGTATAGAATAGTCGAACATGGGAGTAGTGGTGATTGGTTGCCAGTCCAAAACGGGCACGTGAGTGTAGTAGGTCGTTTCGTAGGGTTTGTAGACACGGATATCTGCAATGGGATCCTGTGCAGAGAAGTTGGCTTCGATACGGATTTTGTTTCCGGAAACCTCGGTGTCGAAAACGTTGTTGTCCATGTACGGGAAAAGATAGTATTTCAAGAGTTCGCTCGCTTTCTGGGTGTAGTTCTTCACAACCAATGGAATCTAAAATATTAAAAAAGGTAAATTATTTCAGTAACGTTTAGAACACTTGTTGTGTAAAGAGCGAGAAATGTTTCCGTATTTCAATAAGTAGGCTCGATCCACGCATAGTTTAGCTTAGTTTGGAAACAAATAAAAAATGTAATTACCTTTATGATATGAATGGTATGAATTTTGCTACTAATTCAAACAGTTTATGTAAACATGGAAAGTGCAAGTGAAGTTACATTTCATTTACTTACGTTTTCATACTGAATATCGAAGGTGTACTGGTGAAGTTGTGTGACTGCCTTCAAGTATTCCAGACAGTATGGACTGTAGTAGAGGTCATCTTCCTTGCGGTCTTCCTTACATTTTTGATAGTAGTAGGCGTAGTGGTTGAAGTCCTCAAGAGTCACGGGTTTTTGACGTTCGCTCTCAAGTTCTTCCTGTTCCTCCGTCCTTTCGAAAGTTCCTTGGATGAGGATCTAAATAATAAAGGATTACTGATGATTATTTTCCTTCATTTTATTATAAATATATATAATGTATCTTTATGTGTATTAATTTCACTAAAGTTGTATTTTGAATTGACCACTCGCCTTTCTGTTTTCACTGCCCTCAATTCCGAAGCGGATTTTAATATCGGCATCCACCTTGTGCTCCATGTTCTTGGTGTCCAGTTCATAGAGTTTCTGGTAGTCGTAGTCTGGGTACTTGAAGTTGGCAGTTGCACGAACCTGTAATTGAAAATATACATGAAATTAAGCTAAATGTTTAACGAATCGGCTATGTACTAAGCTTAAACTGGAATAACCGCACTATATATGGAAATTATATATTATATATAATTTCCATATATATTATATGGAAACTATATATTACGAAAATTGCTTCGTCTCGCTTTTATGCATTTATTTGTTAATTTATGATACCGCTCTTAGACTTTAGACGATTTATCGATAGACAGAAACAGTTATTGAAGACAATTATTTCTTAGGAAGGCCTTTTTTATGATCATAATTTTAATGTTGCACAGGAAATAGGCATGATTTGAAAAATATTTATTAGATTCAGAGAAGAAAATGTGGTTACAGGAAATTGATAGGCGAATACCTATTAGCGTGATATTGCTCTTCTAAATTATAAATGAATACCTGATTAACCTTAATGTAGATATTCTTCCTTGTAATTAATGAGGAAGTCGCTACCAATGCATGATTAAACTTCTAAATGTGGTGAAGATTAGTTTTATCCCGATATTTCAGCTTGTAAAATGCAGTTACACCTCGTGGCCTGTGTTGCTTATGCTTATTTTAAACAACAAATATCAAATCAACTCATTATAACAATAAGAAAACGATAAGTGAATAATATTGCAAAATGATTATCTGAAATATTACCTTGTAGCCTTCTCGTTCAGAAGAATAGAAAGGAGTTCTCTTGTAGTGAACATCGAATTTATGGTGCAGTTCGTCCTCACTGTAAAGATAAGCAACGTGTCCTTCCATCATCCTTTCTCGTTGTCCACGGCCAATAACTTTTCCCTTCAGCACATGTGCAGAGAATTTCTTATCGGATGGTGCGCTAATATCGTTTTCGTCATCCTCCTCTTGCTTCCAGAATTTGGAAGTATATGATTTAGAATCTTTCTCATTAGCCCAAACCTTGGAGTCTCTTTTGTATTCGTCCTCAGTAAATTTAGATCCACGAGAATGGGTATATTGCTCATTAACATCCTTATATTCGTACTGCAGGGCGAATTCCACCTGTGAAACAAAGGTGATTCATAAGACCCAGTTTTAGCAACTATTATGCAATTGAAAAAAAATAATAAACGACTCATACCTCTTCGGTGTTGTCACGGTTGGGACGTGTCAATGCAACATCAACGCTGTATGGATGGTAGTAGGGGTTGATCATGAAATAGTACAACTGTTGACGGAGATCATTCTCCTGGAAGAAGCTCCACCAGGAGCCATCATCGTTCCAAATATCAGTGTACTGAGTTTTGACATCGAACCCAAGTCCGAGAAGGTCGTGGAAGTATTCGTCTTCATCCTGTAAGGGAAAACAAGAACTGTAGCTTCAACAGAGGCATATCGCACATAAAAATGTCGAATGAAAATCCGTTTATTTATAGAAACTGCCATTATCCAGTTGAAAATGTTTCTTTTCAAATTATATCTTGATTTTTCAAATTTTAGTATAATATAGATTTGGAAAGAGTGCGTTAATATTATATCTTAGTTACCTCTTCCAGTTCTTCTTCCTTGTGAAGTGTCAGGTACTTCTGACTTTCCTCCCATGGAACTGGTGCTTTGTTGTCGTAAGATGTGATGTAAGTGAAAGCTTCAGTGTGATGGTGGTATATGTCGTGGGGAACATCTGGGACGATCTTTACGGATATCTTAGGTTGGGAGAGATCAACCTTAACCTCAGCTTCCACGGGTAAGGAGAGGATGGATTGATGGTACACTCCTGCTCCAACAAGAGACTCTTCCTGTGGAACAACCACTTTAAAGGTCCTGAAAACTTCCTTCTCCACTCTAATAACAAAGAAAATATATTCTGATATTACTAGTACGTATTTTGTATTAAAATATTATGAAATTTAGCATCCAACATTTAAGAATTATCAGTAATTGAACATATAAAACAAGCTCTGCTATTTGGCCCCACTTACATCAAGTGGCCGTCAACTTTAACCTTGAAATCTCCGGAAGAAATGTCAGCTTTCATATCCTTGTTCTTGTAATGAATGTAGACGGGAACTTTCACCTCTGACACTACGGGGAAACCAAATTCGTTAGGGAAGACGTAGAGCCTTTCACTTGCAATAGTAAAATGCTTGAAGTCGTCCTGTAAAAATTCGCTCCACTTGGATTTATATTTAGGTGCATCGAAGAGTGCTGCAAAAAAAGGGTGGATTGAAAGTTAGTGTGATGAACAACGAATATTTCGTACCAAAGTACTGCATTTAAATGATTGTCTGTCTGTTACAGTTTACACCAATTGCTAATAAAAAAAAAAAAAAAACATTTATTATCATATTCTATATGATATTAAATATCATAAATTAGAATTTACAAGAAACGTTTTATGAATAAATTCAAGTTTATGATTTCATATGTTAAAATGAATTTACGTCGTAAACTCTTAAGTTATGTTAATATTTCTGATTCATTCTCATTGTAAAATGCACAACTGAGCTGCTTCAAATCTTCAACTGAGAGTTAATGTTAAATTCAAGTACCTCCACTGGTGAGACTTTCAATGGTCGATTCATCAAACTGGAAGAGAATAACTTGGTGTCCCATAACTTTAACAAATACATTTCCTTCGATTGGTTCGTAGTCTCTGATATCGAGATTTATCTGTTAGAAAATAAACAAAACTCTCAATGTCACTCAATGTAAAATAATTAATGCAATTGACTTAAAATTAAACATCCCATAACTAAAGTTTTATGTACTGCATTTCTCCTGACATTAGGGCACGTTAGTTTCTAACCTTCTACAGTACCATTTTTTCTAATTTTTCTAAATTAGCATAAAATTTATTTATTAAGAAACATCTCAAAATGTTAAATTAACGCAATGAGGGATTTAATGCAGCCATTCTTATAAACTTTTAAATAAATATTTGAAATTTCTGGAACATATCCTTGGAAGTAGGGCTTATTTCGAAGATCTGTAATTGGTGCGCATTACAATTGTACACAAATAACGGGTTCAACATAATTTCCCATTTCATATTGCGAATATCTTTGTTCTCTAATTGATCAACTTCCTTACCTTCTCATTGATCTCTTTCAATTCCTTCTCGGCCGTGTGAAGATCACGAGGTGACTGGCGATGGTATGGACCAGACATAGATTTCTTATAGATGAATCCTTCTGGTCCAAACACCTGATCGAGGAGTTTCTCAAGACCCACTGCGTGGTATCCGATAGTCAAAGTATCGTAAGACTGGCCAAAGATGTAGTCATTTAGCTTCAACTGGGCGGCACGAGGTATATAGCTGTTGTTACTGGCGATGTAGGAGAACTGAGTATATCCACCATATTCGAAGTCATCTGTAACGAAGTCATTCAAAAATATTTGAATACTTGTAGAGAGAAGAAAATGAGGTTTTTTTCATTAGATACTTAAATTTAGTTCTATTGATAAAAAAATCAATTCTTTAATGGTAGTTACATTATTTTTGGTGATTGGCTGGGCTACTTACCGTCGTATCCAGTGCTGTAGTAGTTGGTAGAGTCGCTGGAATCCATGTCCATCCAATCATCGTAGTACTCCTCCAGGATGTAGGACATGTCACTGAGACGGTTGGAGCTAAATTAAAAATTATGGATAATCAGAAATAAGTACACAAGATTGTAAACTGTTTTTATAATTAACAGGAGAGTAATAAAAATCAGCTAGATTATAGCGGAGAAATAGTGATATATAGTCTTACTTGTAATTACTAACATTTGGAACTATTGACTACTTTTGACGTAATTAGTTCTTTGTTTAAGAATGACTTACATTTCCTTGTGACAGGGATGAGTAGAGTTAGCCAGGTAATAGAAGGTGCTGTAAACGTAGGCAGCCACTTGCTGATCGGGCTCATCATCCAAAGAACGGGCAATGGTCTCCAGCTCGTAACGTTCGGGTTCTGTAGACATGATGACAGAGAAGGCAGCAATTCTCACTTCGTGGTCCTCTGTGGTGTCATAGTAGATGGGAACCAAATAGCGCAACACCTGTTTGTTGGAAAACATTGAATAATAACTTAGTAGGTCGAAGAATATCCCTTATTTTATTCGAAATAAGGAAGGTAATATCAGCACCTTCTCTAATTTGTTTTTATCTGTTATTATCATTATGAGGATTATATTTATTTACTAAGTTCACAATGTACTCACCTCCTCAGGATAGTTGTCCGCGACACGGTGAAGTGCCCAAATGGCGGTAACTTTGATGTCAGTTGGGTACTCTTCTTCCTCTTCGGTAAGGTAAGGTTTTAAATAATGAAGTGATTCCTTCAGACCGAAGTTGCCAGCAACTCGAATGTGCGTTTTGATGATATGTTTGCTCCTTTCCATTTCCTTCTGATGGGGCAAATACTAAACATAAAATTATGCAAGTTTTTAAAATAACCATTTAAAATCAGTGAAGAATTATTCTTTGACACACACACACACACACACACACACGAATAAATCACTACTAAGGAAATACAGTTTACGTTCTTTTACTTACTGAGAAATATTTGGATGCGATCTTTGGTGTGCAACGGCTCTCCTCTGGGTATTCATGTTCAACGTCGTCGTCTTCGTATTTCACGCAAGAATGATAAACCAAGTTACTGAAGGCAAGGTAGCAGGTCTTGTGCAGTTCCTCATCTTCCTTGACGCTGGGGTTATCACAAAGACGCTATAATATAATGTAATTAAAGTAAGAATTGATAATACCGCAATTTTCTGAACTATAAAAAATATCGTCTAAAATTGAAGCTTATTGGAAAGTATTCCCCACACTTACGTAGAACACATCGAGAAGAGGTTCGGAAGGCTCCTTGATGTGCATAACTATTTTCTGGATCAAATATTTAGCTTCATATTCGTATACACGTTTCGATTCAATGAGTTCCTTAACGAGTAGAACTGCAGGGTTGGTTCCAGTTACACTGAGAGCATCAAAGAATAGTTGTCTGAAAAGGATATAATCAGAAGTTAATTATTTTATTTTCTTATACATTGTAGGAGCAAGCAACAGTTCGCGAACATTAATAAAATAATCGGAATAAAAACCCGGTATATTGAATTTGTTGAATTATTTAAATATCGTAGTTTGTGTACTGTATATGTAAAAATATATTAGTGACATAAGATAAAACAGAAACTTTGACCTTACCGGTATGTTTGTTCTCTGTCGCTCGCACGTTCTTCAGGATAGTGAGCAAGGGTTCTATACGCCTCCTCAAGTTCATGGAATGGGAGAGAAGACAGTGCTTTTACCAGTGCCAAAAACTTCCTGGCTGGTTTTTCTTGCTTCAAAGTTTCGACAGGTGAAGATTTCTCTGTAGCATCCAAACTCACGAGTTCCTCAAATTTACTCTTGATCTGAAACCGGTAAGATTTCTTCATTAGCACAAAAACGCATCTTAATGCTGTCTTGTTATTAAAAAGTAATGACTTCTTTAAGAAATATTAATCTGCTGGCGACTAGGAATTATCTTAAAAGATATCTGTTATAAACAGAATAAGAGACAAACCTCGTTAATGGAAGCGGAATATCCATAGAGATTGTACAGATAGTGGGGCTTCATCAAGTCCTCCTGTCTACCGGGTTCCCTATCATCATCCACCTGGAACATGAGGGAAGTGTAGGTTTCGGTATTTTCTACCATTCGGTATTCATATTGGGCAGGACGTTCTTCAACAAGTTCAAGAGTACGGCTAAAAATGGAGGGGGAATATTTTTTAGAAAGAGAAGCCTAATGTTACCGTACTAATGCTATTAATATGTACAGAAACAGACAAGTTAAACTTTTATTACGGTAATTGTGAAGGAAACGAACGAATATAACATGGAATGAATTTTGATGAAACTTTCTAGCAACAAAGTTATTTATAAATTACAGGAATTTATTTGTAGAAGAGAATTAGGCCAAAGTTGGCTAATGTACTAAATCTAAGCTGACCAGAAATTTTACTGGGCATTTTACATATTTTAATCTGATTGAAGTTATAATTATTTTAATTTCAAATTATACTCGTGATAACTTTGAAATCCTTCAGTAATCCTTCGCAACTATAAATTTGCGAGCCCTAGACCAGGATGTCCAGCAGAAAATTTTTAAACAGTAATGCCCTGGACACTGGCATTATTTGTCTGAACATGTTGCCCGCAATTACGCTCAAAACTAAGCGAATAACTTTCAGTCTAGGCAAAAATTAAGTACGTATCACTGTTTAAGAGGCTAAAAAGTGTATACGGCATCCCACCATATTAGTTGTGGTCCAAAATTGCAAAAGTAGCCTCTAAGAAACGAGAGAACCATTCCGTATTCCAAATGAATGCAACTTGGCAATCCAGTATTTATTTTACCTTCACTGTTTATACTTACTTCAAGTGGATCTGGATTTCCTGTCCTTCAGGGCCGTAAGGATCAAGCACGGAATCGGCTTCGGTGTAAGCGAACTCGATCACATAGTTGTTACGATCACCTCGGAGGTCGTAGTGATAGATGGCGTTGGAATGAAGAGGAGTCTGCAGAGGGGAACAAAACAGGAAGAGACATCGTTAATAATTTGTCATATTAGCGTTAATAGTAATTACTTAGCTGAACCCTGTTTAATGCACCAGTGTAAGAGACCAGAATAAGTATTACTTACTGATTCATCAGATTCGCATTCGGTGCAGTCATCGCCATATGTGTTGGAGATTGCCCAGTAAGGTCTGTGGACACAGTTCTTGTAGTTGCGACTCTTTGTTACATTTAAGACGTTGTTGTAGTATGGAGTCAGTTCATTTGGTTCGCTTGTGATCACATATTCCGTCTCACACTCTCCACCGATGCCGTCCTGCAATTAGTAAAATAACAAATTTAGGAAATGGAAACGAGGCGAATAATTTTGGTTTAATTTTAGAGGAGTTTCCTTTAGTAACTGTCACTGTTTAATATTAAGCATGAAACGAAACATTTCACAGTATTCTTTATTGCATACTGAAATGGTAAAGGCTTCTGCATTTAATATTAAGTAAAGTAATTAATCATAGATGGGAGAAAAGGGATCCTGGAGTTAACGTATAAAATTACATGCAATAAGTGATCAGTGGCATTATTTATTAGGCCTAAACCTTTGTGTTTTTTCTAGAATAATTTTATGTATTCATCACTATATTCTAGTATGTTTCTATATCTGAAATTATGTTTCAATTTTATCAGTGACGGGAAAAGAAACATCGGACTTACCTCCATAACTTTGTAGTAGTCGGTTTCAGGGTCGGGTTTGCGGAGGTAGTTTTCCTTACGGTCGTGGACAGGATTAACTTGATCCAAGTTTAGTTGGAAGAAGGTCAAAAGTCCTCGCTTCAGGTTGACTGACCATTCTGGCTCATCCTTGGACACCTGATACTTCTTTACCTGAAATTCAAAGAAATTCTTTGTCAACGATAGAAGCCAAGTTTAATATGGAAAAATAGCTTCCAATTACAATTTAATCATAGATCAACATCCTCCTCTCTCGTAGACAGTGGTATAGCTTTATAATAAACTCGTATCATTGTTAATATGCAATAACTATTGACTATATTCTTGTATCGATAATACAAGAAGACATAAACAAGTTAATTTTGTCTTTATTATCTTTATGGTTACTTACCAGACCGTTTTCAAAGTGAACCTTGAAGGGTTTGGTGAGGTGCTCCTGTTCGAAATGATCCTTCAGGTCAAAGTCGTATTCTTCAATGCCCTCAATAATATCATTTTCTTTACCGAATTTGACATTATCCAGCTGCAAAGACAGACATTTAGCCTTATGGATGAAAATAATGAGTTATTATATAAAATCTTTTTACGCAACTGTTAAATACAGGACGCTGATCATTTAAGAATTGAATAAAATCTGTTTCTAGCCCTATGAGATATCACTTAGGTGTAACCTACCTTGAAGATCCAACCATCTTGTTGAGGCTGAAGGATGACATCGCTTTCAAAAGCTACCACTGAGTATTGGGGTTTGAGTCCAGGAAATCCGACTTGAACATAACCGTAGTACTTGTAAACGTACTGCCGGTCATGAGTAAAACCTGCATTAAAAAAATATTTAGTTTCATCATTTTGGAAAAGGATAGATTTAATGTTAGCGCAATTTATTGTTAATGGTATTCACGAGCAACAAATATTTTCTGTTGATATTTTCGATGCAGTTTGAAGTACTGCGATATTTTCAGTACAATGAAGATATGTTTGTATTTTCTTTTTTAATCAGGTTTATTTCCACTAGATCTAGCAGTATCTTTAAACTTTGAGTATTTCGCCAGCGAACTCTTCTTTTTGCAAACTATTGTTATGCATTTCAAGATTCACGATAGCAATAAAATTTAATTCTTGTTTAACTTAAAAATGCGCTTTTTCAGTTACTATATTCAGAATTATATTAACACAAGAATAATATATCAAGGGCGTAATGCGAATTTTAATTATATTATGAAGCTAGTGTTGCATTCAAGAGACATAGACCGACAGGAATTAGTGAAAGTTCATAAGTTGCAGTGAATATTACATTGAAAAAAAAAAGCACTTACCAGTTCCAGAAATGCCAGCTGAAATAAAAAAAGAAAAAAAAATTAATGTAAGAAGAGAAACACGATAGCTTATTGTAATCTTTAATTGATAAATTCATTTCAACTATTTAAATAAGTCCACGACAGTAATATTTTCACCCTTCCCTGACCCCACTGTCTTGATCGTGATATGAACTCCACTCCGCCAGGTTACGGCCTTTCATGTATGACAGTGGATTTCTTCCTTACATAGCCCTTTTCTTCATTTCATCAATGGTCAGTTGAGTTGAAGGCGGAGTACTGAGACAAAGAGAGAGAGAGATCAAGGGACACACTCTTTCGAGTGTTCTCAACGATGTCGGCTGCATAGTACGGCCCATTTTCTAGTTAGCACAGACCCTCCTTTTGTTTCGCTCCTTGAAGTGATCTTCATTGTCCAACATTTATGTGTGCCTATATCAGTGAATAGGACACCCGCGATTATGCTAATTAGTCATAGTAGGCAATGCAGCCCTCATTATTCACAGCAACAGAGGGAGTTCACATTTCAGTGACGATTGGCGTATATTTAAGAATGGATAAAATGAGGACGTTTGTCCTCATTTTATATTACTTTCTATTCTTTAACACGAAAAAGATTAATGGGTTACCTGTTGCGAATTAATTTCAGTATGGGAAATATTTTGCAAGCTGATTAATTCGTATTGATTTAGTAATTATTCTTTAGAAAAAAGCTGTACAATAATTAGCTTAACGTGCCTAATTTATTCCCGTAGTTCATTCATAAATTTCGAAGATGGTCTGTCGAAGCTCATCCGAACTCCTATATTACAATTTATTCTAAACCTTGGCATACACCGATTGATGTCTTTTACTCTATAGTATAGACACGTTTAAACACAGTTGTTATTCATTCATGAATATTAGATATTCGCTTCAAAATGAAACGAGAAAGGATATTTGCCGAACAGCCCGTTGCATTCCCACTAAAAGACATTGCTAGTATTACAGTAATCGAAGACAAAATGCAGCTTACTTTGGTAATAGGGTGATTGAAAGAAAGAATACGTATTAGAACACAAGATTAAGTTTTTGTAACACCTTTAGTTCCAATAAGAGTTTACAAATACGGCGAATGAAATAAAAATCTTAAATTATGGTAATGCTTTAATATAAATGCGTAATCAAAACGGTGTAAAATAAAGATTATTTTTCAGTTAAAGCGTCTTATGCATGTTGTTTTTCGTATACCGCGAACGATCAAATTCAATTAAAACTTTGCTAACTACCAGTTAATACACCGCGATTATTACCTTTGTTAATAGCTTCACGTTCTGGAATTTTTGCCAATCACATTCACTGCTCCTCTTGATATCTTCCCGTATATAAATTGTGATCATCAAGAGGGTAGTGCATGTTACCAAAGGACTGGCAGAAATTCCGAAAATTGGAACTGTTAAAGAAAGCTAATAATCATAACAGTGTTTTAATTGGCAGTTATCTCTTTTCAAGTCATGATTGGGTCAATTAAGACTGTTTTTCAACCAACCAACATTACCTGAACATCTTACGACTATTCTTTTACCAAATACCCACGAATCTAAGTTAACTTTTAACACAGCTGGGAGCAATGTTACCTTAGAGAAAAGAGTAAAGATATCTGAACAACTAAGAATATCCCTTTTAAACAGTTATATTTCACGATAATCATAGACTGAGAAGATTTCATTTAAAAAGTTTTTCCATAATCAGTAACGATTTGACTTACCTGCCAAGGCCACTACACAAAGTAGGAAGACGAACATCGTAACTAGAGCGTTGAAGACAACAGCTGACTTACGATGCTCTCCGACGGGCTTATATAGTGGCCATTCTTTGTAGTTTAGCATATCAAGGTACTTCACATTCGGAATGATTGACAGGTAGTTGAGTAACCTTGAAGATTTATCGCGAGGTCAGATAGTGACCTTTACTGCATTTCAACTCCCGGATTGCGTATCGGATGTTTTACGTGTTTGGTCTTCCTTGTCTCTTAAAATACATGTAAATGGAATGCTTTCCGATATAACCGTTTGGCAAAAGTTCAAGTGGACACTATCTTTATTGGACATACGCTTCGATTATTACGAAATTTGTGGGGTTACACGTTGGCGACATCTGCATACATCTACGTTAATCTTCGTTCCTGTCTCCAGGGATGCTTGACTTTTGATCTTTCCAGAGATGATTTTTCGGACCCGAGTGATCATCTTCTGCTAGTCTTCCTGTGCCTTTCGCGTATTTCGTTTCTATTTCTTTGCTGTATGGTGAAATGTAAGCTTAGCGGCTCATCATTTCAACAGTGGAACAGCTTTCAGTGGAAGACTCAACGTGTTTCATCGGAGGTACTGCCGCGTAATGTTTTTTCTCGCCTCTGCGAAGCGAGGCTTAATTTTATTTCAAGAGACAGAGGAGATTAATTAATCTATTTACTGGCTGACAGCTCAGATGGCTTGTATGCACGTTTGCTGTTTCTTTCAATATGACTTGAACTTCAGGAATTTGAATTAATCGTTTTCAGAAGCAGATCTTCAGAATATTTATTCTGTTACATATTTCTTACACCTCAGAACAATACTGCCTTCCGCATGTTATAGGTATATTTGGGTCTAACAGCTCCTGGGATTTCTCCCATCTCCGCGTATGTATTGGACAAGCCAGGGATTTAAAAGTATATGGGTCATGTGATATGTAGCGTCTTGTGCCCTTGTTCATCCATGTTAGCCGCCGGGCCCCTAATGGGACCCGACGTTACCATACCTCCACGGGGAGGCCGACCGGGTGTTATAACCTAAAAATAAAAAAAGTGCTGCTCGCGGTTAGTTATTAGTATTTTTTAGAATAATTTAGAAGCTTGCGAGGGGCTATACTTTGAAATAATATTTTCTATATGCCTAAATGGGTCAGGCAGGAAATTTTGATGTAATTAAATTTGAACGCGTAGGCCTGAAAACGCTGTGAAAGTCAACAGTAAAGTGGGTGGGGAGACTGAAGACTGGAGGAAAGAAAAGGAAGTAAGGGGCCGATAGAGAGAATGGCCCCCGATTGCAGTGGAGCAGGCCCGTGCTCTACCAGAGGGAAGAGATTTGGGGAAAGGGAGTGGGGGAAAGCCCCCTCCCCCACAGGAGGGGAAAGAAAGCACCGTCCAAGAGAGAAACAGTGTATGTTGAGTTATATGACCACCTTGGATTTTCTTTAGTCCAGGTGCCCAACAGGGCAAGATGAGGTTCCTTTGATCTTCTGTGGTGTCGTTGACGAGTTGAGTCACAGTCTTAGTTGTTTCCATTACTCTACGCCATTGAGGGATGACTGTTGTCTCGTGATTGATATTGTCCTATTCATGGATTTGTGAACTTTTGGGATACCTCCACAACGGGAGGGGAGGAGAGGGTCCGTTGTCTTGTGAACAGATTTTGCGCAAAACGTGTGAAGGCTTTGTAGGTCTCTTCCTCTTGCAGAACGATGTCCTCCTGGTTTCGAAGAAGCAAGTGAATCTTGGTGTAAAGTTGACATCTGAGGTCCTCGTAGTGGTCACGCTCGTAGACCAGGTGCTCCCAGGACGACTCCTGCCCACAGGAGCACCGCAGAGTAGCTGAGATTCCAAAGTCATATAGCCTCTTTCTAAATGAGCCATGTCCGGTAAATAGGTAGGTGGTTTGGAGTCCGGGCGAAAACCAAGCTGGGAAGAGTGGATAAACTTGTCCGACATCCGGTATAAACTTCTTAGTAATGGAGCCTTTGTTAATAGGGTTCTAGCAATTTTGCCATAGTGATTTCATGTGTTGTAAAATCCGTCTGTTCTCCATGGTTTTGGAGTTTGCTGGGTCTGTGGTGAATCCTATATGGGAGACTATTTTTCCTTTGGAATGTTGGTACAGCAACCGCCAGCACGCAAACTTTCGCCCAGGGGAAGGCTTTCCGCCAGGACCTAGAGCGCGTGGGTGCTCACAGTGCAGCAAGCTCTTGTCGTTATGAATAATATCGATCGATGTGTCATCTCCCGTTTTTTCAACAAGAAAAAACTGGAGATGACACACCGTCTTTGTGTACCAGGCCCCAGCTGCAGATAAAGAATGCCTTATGGAGGACACCAAGGGCCCTCTTTTTCAGGCCCCAGTCTTTCTTAGTGACTCTGGCCAGTAGGCTCGCATATCTTCTTATTTTTGTTCTCAGGTAGCAGAGATGTGGCCTGAAGCTAAGGTTTCTGTCAAATATCACTCCGAGGTATTTTATTTCTGTTAGCAACTTTATGGGTTTCCCATTTATCTTAATCTGCGGAGGTCTTCTAGGGATAAGGAATCTTTTGAGAAGTATTGAACTTGTTTTATCTGAGGAGATAGTAAGGAAATTTGCGCTAGCCCAATTTTGCAAGTCGATAGTGGCCCGGTTTGCTATAGTCTCCAGTCGTGCTCGGCTCTCAGCCTGCAGCATCAGAACCAGGTCATCCGCATATGCCTGGGTTTTAACATTTGGAATATCCAAATTAAGGAACTCGTCAAGGACCAGGTTCCACAAGAGCGGCCCAAGGACAGAACCCTGAGGGTAGCCCCTGTTGACAGGCCTAGACACAGAGGCTTATGGAGTGTTAACAGTGATTCGCCTGTTTTCAAGATAGGATTTGAGGCATCGATATAAGTCTGCTGTGATATGAGCCTTCCGGAGCCTGGCCAGAACAGCAAGCCATCAGAGAGAATCAAAGGCTCCTGCGAAGTCAATCAATATTAGTGTTCAGTTTTTAGCTGTTTCAATAATATTTTCCAGAGCCTCTACAGCCGAGTGCCCCTTGCTAAAGCCATATTGATTAGGCGACATGAAGTTTGATTCTTGGAAGTGGTTCTCGATTCTTTGGTAGAGAAATTTGGGTCTAACCATTTGGTCGGATTTTTTAAGATGAGTTTTATTCGTGCCGTTTTCCACGAGGCCGGGAAGTAGCCCACAGAGAGACATCGGTTGAGGAGTCCCAATATGGTTTTCGGTATAGGTTCTGCCACCATCTTGAGCATCTGGGGCTCAATTTGATCTGTACAAGGGGGTATTTCTATTTGTTTATCCTCGCTGCCGCCATGCTGAGCTCCACTGGTGAGAAAGCAGTTTCACACCTGTGATTGTGTATGAGTTATTATCCTCGCATAGTTTTCTGTGTTCCTAGGTTTGAGGCTCGGTTGCAGGAAGGAAGATATGGTCCAAGATATTGTCTATAGAGGATTTCCATGTTCTGTTATAGGTTCCCTGAGCTGTCTAGGTTGCCGTTACGACTTCCCCTCTGGGGAGTTTGTTTGTGGTGACCCGATACACCACTCCCCAGGGGTTAGTATTTCCTTCTGTATTTACTAGGTTTTCCCATTAGGCTTTCTTTCTTTTAGCTGTGTAGTCATTTCTGACCTAACGTTACTGTTGACGTATTACTATAGCTGAACAATCAAAAAAGCAGATAAAAGTTGTTTTTTTTTTTTCTTTCTTTCTTTTTTGCACACACAGAAGTGTAATAGGCTATTCGCCAAAACGCCTTTTTTTTTTTTTTTTTTTATTTGTGTATTAGGCGGTCCTTGCCAACCTGTTGCAACCTCACCGCCTATAGAAAAAAAATCATTCAAATAGCCAGTTAAAAAAGGTCCTCGCAGCTCCTCCACTTTGGAAACCAGCGCACAGTTTATTGTAAGAATTTCAGTTAAGTTGCCTTGAGCTCGTTACTTAAAGCCCATTTATTAAAACATGACCCAGGAATTCTCTCTAATAAAGCCTGGGGGTGAAAGCGTAAGGTGTAAATTTTTTCCTCACAGGAAAAAGAAAAGTATTTAGGCCCATCACGGCCTTCGTTACCTAACTTAAATAATCCTCACACTGTTTGCAAAAATAATATTAGTTTCCGTGCAAAAATTAGATTTCAACCTTCTTTCTCTTGCAGTATTGTCTCTTATTTAAATTATTTATACTGTAGTTCATTCTGACGCTGAATGATACTGAAAATCTGCGGAAAGACGTTTAAGATGTACTCACCACGGTAAGCGAGTAGGTTTATCAGTAAGCTTGTTTATCCATTGGGACGAGACGGTAAAGATCTTGTAAACGTGGTGTAATTCTTTTTGGCCATTAGAGAAAATTAACTCATTCATATAATGTATGAAAAAAAAATTGGAACTCAAAGAAGATGTTTAAATTTATTTGGTGTTTCTTAAAGCCAAAATGATTCTGTTGTGGAACACGAATAGAAAAGATAATTGCCGTGTTGCAAAAAAAAAAAAAGATTTACTCTTTTCTGAAATATTTCTTCGTGTAAGCAGATAGAATTCTTTGAACGGACCAAGGTAACTTGATATATTAACCAATATTCCTTAGAGGGGAAATATTATTTCGTTTTCAACATATTTTTTACCTCAGCAGGGTGGCGCCTCCGTAGCCAGGTGGGCAGGAACAGCAGTGCGTACCACACGCTTCTTGATTAGACCGGGATTCGAGCCCGTGACCACCAAATACGAAGGATGCGGAAAGGTCATGGAATGACCATCGCATATCCCTAGAGCAATATGGCCTTAGTTGCTAATGCTCCTAACAAACAAAACCTCAGCAGGAAATTAAGTGAATTATGTTGTTCCTGTCATTAAGACGCTCATTTTTTGGTAGATCATCTTGTTCTATATTTTTTAACAAAAGTTGCATTGACACCCGATACTCGGTTGGTTTTGTAATTTTGAAACATCCATCTTAAAAATACAAAACATATCTGAAATTTATAGGTCATAATCTGAGCCTGTTATCTCTGAATAGAACATTGTGATTTCTCCAGTCAAAATATTACTCGAACGAAGCACTAACGAAAATTAACTATCGTAGCAAATATAATTGTGCCAAAAATAAACCACAGGGTCGATTACACTCAGTGCCGGTCTCTCTCTCTCTCTCTCTCTCTCTCTCTCTCTCTCTCTCTCTCTCTCTCTCTCTCTCTCTCTCTCTCTCTCTAATAAAAGTGACTGCATGATACTGTGGAAATTTTTTCACGGCATATCATTTATTCGGTGAAATTTGAATCGCTCGGTTCTGCACACCAGATCTACTTCTACCGACTGCATTCTTTTAATCTTTTCATAGCTGCTATACAAGACCATGAGGTGTCAATATATAGTGCCTTTAGTTTGTATTCTGTGACCAGGTTTCTTGCTTTATGAGATGAAAAACAGTCAGGTAGATTTTTCCTGAGACAGACTAACTCAGGCACAACGTGAAAATATCTTGCCCACGAAATGGGATTCGAATTCAGGCCTTTTTCCACAGGTTTGCGACCAATGATGTCCTAACCACTGTGCTACCGTTTGGACGCAGACTGAACAACAGGTGCACTGATTAATAATTTCGAACCCAGTATAGAATGCACACTTTCATGCCTTTCCTATTTGTAGGCTGCTTATTTATTCATTCGCCACGAGAATGAACTCAAGGTTACTTAGTCCACTTTAGGGATGATTTTGTTACTTTTATTTTATACAAAGGTAATGAGATAAATGTATAGAAGCTATTCTTGTACCATTTCAATCTTTGTATAAAATAGAAATTTTATATTCAATTTTATCCCCTCCCCCACTCCTTAAACAGACTGTACATAAGAAGCGGGGAGTGACCTTCAGTTAATTTTCCTGACGGTAAGACTGTACGTACACCTATTTCCGTACACTCGTAGTAATGAATAAGGCTTACCAAGATTTGATTTCAGCAAGTTTGAATAGTGTTATGCGCAATATTCCCGAGAATTTGATTTACTTTTGTAACAATCGAAATTTGCATTTTACATTTATCTGAGTAACATGAGTTCTAAGACGCTTCATACCCATTAAAGATAATGCTAGATAGAACAACAGTCTCGTTGCTGCATTGTTCTTGAAAAAGATGAGTTTGATCCTAGTCTGGAGGTATAAACACAACTTTATAATAAAGATTCAAAACCGGTCTACGCGGCCCCATTCAGAACTAGACACTCTAATTATGGCTGCACTAAAATTCTTTACTTTACTAATCAAATAATTTAAACGCGGAATAATAGTTATTCTATAATCTAGCTATACACCAAGATACGTAGTCTGCTTACAAAAGATACCTGACTACCATATAAAATCACATTTGGAAGGCGATTAATGTCCAAACTACCTTTCACTACCATCATAGCAGTCTTAATTACTAGTTTATTTTAACCGGCCCATGATACCAAGCTCTGAACAACCACTTCAGCCTTGTCCTCAACAAGTTTCCTAGACTCTGCATCTAAAAAACTTGGTTTTTTCTTTCGCTCTCAGCTTTACTTTTCTTCCAAACAGCTGCTCACTCTGTATAAATCGCAAATCCGCTCTGCCATGGAATATTGTTCCCACATCTGGGGTGGTGCCCCAAAAACCTCTCTCAGGCTTCTTGATTCCATTCAGAAGAGGGCAGTTAGGTTAATTAATGATTCATCTCTAACAGAGTCTCTCCACTCGCTGTCTCATAGACGTACTGTTTCTGCTGCATGCCTCTTCTACAGATACTTCCATGGGCACTGTTCTTCTGAATTGGCTTCTATAATTCCCGCTCTCTCTTTCAAAACAGTCTGAACACGTGCCGCAACCAGCCAACATCCATTTACTGTCCAATTTCACATCTTCCTCATTTATTTATTCAATTGCTATTTTCTGGAACAACCTTCCTTCATAATTATGTATTTCCTGAAAATTACAGTCTACAGAAGGTCAAGTCTAATGTCAATAAATATCTTCTTTCATCTTCTCAATCTCCAACCCAAGCACGGTACTAAGTACTATAGGTTTTAATACCTCTCGTGTTTGGGGTTTACATAAAAAAAAAAAAGACTAGGAAACTTGTGATTGATGATTTAGCATTAGGCACACCTAATGCTAAATCATCTGCGAAGGCAATTTTGCGACAACTAGCTGCTCTTAATTGAAGCCACCGATTCAGCACTAAGTTCCAGAATAGGGGACCCAGTTCTGAAGCCTGTGGGAATCTGCTAGTCACAAACTTCTTGTATGACAGATGCTATGACTGTATAATAACTTGCCTAGAACTTAAATAACTATTACACTATATAAATTTCCAGGACAATGCATTTTCCTTAATGAATGAAGGATGCTTTGATACTAGACGGTATCCAAAGCTCCTTCGAAGTCCACGAACACAGCTAGGACGTATTTACTGTCAGAGTTACTGACATAGTCAATAACTCTGATAGTAAATACGAAAGTAGGAGTGGCATATATTACACTTCCATCGAGTGTTGGAGCTATTATTTTAGAGGTAGGTTTGGGAAAAAACAGTTTTGTTTTTTGAGAGTCCATACTGTTTGAGGTAAGAGGCGATGTTGATGAGAATATTATTGATACACGCTATAACCTCAAGGTGATTGTTGGAAGCAATAGGCGTTAGGATTTTATATCGTCTGCATACGTGATGATTTTCCCATTGTTACAGACAAGAGATACGATGATGGCTATAAATAACAAGCCAGATAGGACTTGTTGATGGCATCAAAGGCAGCTTCGATATCCAGGTACGTGATTGCGAATTCTTTGTGCCGTTCAAAAGCGAACAATATAGTACGTATGGTCGCAAGGAGGTTCGTCACTGTGGATCGGTTTCGGATGGCGTAGTGGATCTGTAGCGGTCCTGGTCTGATGAGTCCCGTTTCCAGTTATTTCGAGCGGACGGGGGGTGCGTATCGGGCGGAAAACGCACGAAGCTATGCACCCATCATGTCAACAAGGAACTGTTCGGGCAGATGGACGATCGGTAATGATCTGGGGCGTGTTGAACTGCCACACGTTGGGACCTCTGTTACGTCTAGACACATCTCTGAACGGTCCAGATTATGTCTATCCCTGCAGATAATAATAAAATTCTTTATTCATAGAAATGTAGGACACGATTCCTGCTACAGGCAACCAGAGGAATCTAACAATTAACTGGACACATTACATTTAGTAGATAAAATACTACGTGGGTACACAGCAAATATATAAAATACGTAGAAAGTGCTAATAGATTATACTGAGCTTATATTGCATTGTATAGAATGCCGCTTTCAGATCCAGAAAAACAGCATGAATAACATAGCTTTGTTCCCAGGCTTGAAGGGTTTTCAAATTCAGAGCCTATGTGAATGTTATCGGTGATCTTTGTGAGAGTGCGAAATGTGTATGCTGAGGTCTCTGGGAAAGGCTCTGATTGGTAACCACTTTAAACATGCATTTCTCCAAGCACTTACGAAAAGGGGAGGAGAAATTGAAAAAGTCAGCAGTTGAGATCGGATTTTGCACCTTTGGAACTGGGATGACTATAATTTAACCAAGCGTTTGGAACGACTCCGTGTTGTAAAATTCTGTTAAACAACTTCGTCAGCTCATCGCTGGTGAAGTAGGAGACTACTTTAAGGCAAAAGTTGGGAATAGAGTCACTTCCCATTGTTTTCTTATTGGACAGGGCATTAATGGCTTAGATTAGCTCCTCTTCGGCAAGCGTCACGTTAGTGAGTTAGATATGTCGTAGTGGGCACTGTTCCAGTGGAAGTTCGCAGCTGCACTGTCTGTTTTGACGAACCGAGTTACATGATTGGCCGACTAGGATCGCTGGCCACACGCTATCCTCTTCTCCATGAACGAGTTAATAGCCTGCTTTGATTTGTAGAAACTGCTTCTGGCTATTCAGTACGCTGAGTATGATCTTTCTGTGGATGATCTCTTGAATTGGGCATGTAGTCGGTGTTTTTCTTTAAAATGGTACATAAAGATGCTGGACCACCACGGCTTCGAGTATGGGCAGATGACGCATATTTTTAACCTGGCCATTCTAGCAATGAATCTCTGAAGCCAAAACGCAGCTTCCTCTATATCGATTTCACTGAGAGTTCGCCAGGGGTAGAGCCTAAAGAGATCCCTTGCTGTTTCAATTTTTAGGTATTTTGGATCATAGACAGCCTTTCTGATTTTTTCAGTCGAGTTCGATTGGTTTGGTTGGTTATAACACGAGGATGAGAGAAGCTTCAATTGGCCTGGGGTTGGAGGGAAATGCCGAATTAGAGCTGATTACCGCTTCAACACTCCCATGGCTGGAAAAGATTCTCTGTAACGTGGGTTCTCCACGAGAGGGGGAGGGACACAGATGCAATGGATATTGAGATTCATTAGATCTGAAATTAACTGCTCAAGGAGCTTCGATGCAGCTGGCAGGGGCAGATTGAAGTCTCCGAGAATTATTACTTTCTGGTTGCACTTGATAGAGGTCAGGAGCCAAGCAGAAAAATTAGTAATGCATTGATCTGCAATGGGTTGGGGTAAGAAAACTACACATGTTAGCAACTGTAGTCCATCGACTAGATAGCAGCCGAGAACAGCCTCAAAATCGCTACTAGTGTATGCCCAAGATTTGATAAGAGGGAGCTGTTGCCTTTGGCAGATTTAGACTCCACCTCCTTTCCTATCTTTCCTTTTCGCAGAATAGACTGATAACCGATGTTGGTGGTTAAAGGTGATATGTACATGTCGTCACGAAACCAGGTTGCAATAAGAATAACAAAGTCGTAAGCCGCACTTATAAGTATGTCAATCAGAGCACTGAGCTTGTTCTTCAGACTCCTGATATTCTGCATGAAGCATTTCACATGTTTGTCGTTGGCCGGCTTGATCTGGATTAAGTTTCTAGGTTCCTTTCCCTGAGGATTTTAGCTGATTGGAGGTGGATTTCTCTAGGGGCGGGTCCTAGTGTGGCACTAGGACCCACCCTACTAGTAATGTGCACTTGTATCTGGTTATCAGGCTTGACGAGATGATTGCAGGATTTAGTTGGAGCGGTGGCTGCTCTTCTTTCATCAAGTTGAAATGGACAGTCTGGTTTGCTGCCTAGCTATGCAGAGAGATGCACCCTGCCCACTTCTGGTCTCGAGATCGCATATACCGCTGGTTGCGCATTATGGCCGCCGAAAGATGGCATCACCAGGAGACCTGCAGGCTAGGTATCTGTGTTTAAATACCTTTCTATATTGGGATCTTTGATCTTGATCCGGAAAGAGGCATATGTTACATTGCCTGGTGGTGGGAACTGTGATGGGGGTACCGGGTACATCTAGCTACTTCAGAAGGGTTTCAATTTGTTCCACAGTTGTTTCTGGGCATAGTCGACTTATGAAAATGCTGAATGATCTACGTTGCACGATTTTAATACTTAGTGGGTTAGGGTTAGAGCCAATAACTGCATCACGATTCTGATCTGCTTGGCTGACATAGGTCTCTTTACTGAGACTTGTCTTGCCTTGCTTGGGAAGCCCATTACTTCTGATTAGTGCTGATTTCTTCACCCATGCTTTCGCGACTTCCGGGGCAGGGGATGATGGTGAAAGAATTGCAGGTAATGGCTCTGTTGGGGGCCGTTCGATGTGGGAGTCAAATCCATGTTTCAAGTGTCGAACAGTTTGCATAGGGAAGGAGTCTGTATCCTGGATCAGCTTACTGATGAATTTCTACAGCAAAGACACAGAATGGTGTGTAGAATGTTGTAGGTCTTCCAGCGGCTATAGTGACACTCTTAGGGTTGTACTCTCCGTGCAGAGCTTTCTCCGAATATTCTCAAATAAGGAAAGCTTCTCGCCCATTTTCCTACCCTTCTGACACAGTAGCACCTCATTCTGCTCTAGGACCTGATCAGTTTGTGCCTGAGCGTCTCGGCGTAGGAGATCTATTTGCGGAGTCGGACATCTCGCATTAGGTGACCTGCGGTCAACATCGCCGGAGTATCCCGCTGGCGAAAGAGGTGGGGAGTGGGAGACGCTGTCCCTTGTCCTTGATTCCGTGGCGTTCACTTTGTGCCCACGGCATGCAGCACATTGCCATCGTGATCGCCTCAGGGCTTAGACGCGAGCTAAGTTTTTTAAAAGACAACAGGTCTCACAAAAACAAGCTTACTGGAACCATTGCACTTGATCCAGCGATTTGTGGATTGTGAGCATTTTCTGCACGTTTCAGATTGCTTTTGCCATGTCGCCACGGATATAGGAAGGCTTAACTTCTTGGGAAGAATAAAAGTTTAGAATACAGTACTTATTTTATGATGCATGCTGAGAGACGCTTCACCCTACGGGGAGATTATCACCCCTTCCTGACCATGACAGTGGTCGCAGACGGTAAAGATTGCAATGAGGTAAGCAAATTCTTCTAAGCTGTAAGAATGGCGAGCTTTCGCAGCAGAAAGGTGCCTGATTTGATTTAACTTACATGATAGTTGTAAGGTACAAAACTTGAAGATTTTGACCCCAGGAGACATAAAAACACTTGGCTGTTGCCCTAGTACATGTGTAAAACTCTACTCATTAACTGATTTTAAAAAACACAACCGATTATTAGGAGTGCTTGAAACAACGACTAGGCCGAGTTCGCGCACCCCTTCATGGTCATCCTGCACCAACTGAGAAACGGACTGTTCCAGAAGGACAATGCACCTCCCCACACAGAGCCGTGGTGACTATAACATGGTTCGAAGAGCATTCCGCAGATTTTACCACTATGGAATGGCATCACTGTGCATGGGACATTAACCGTCTGGAGAATCTTTGGGATGCTGTGAAAAGGCCCGTTCGAGGACCTGATCAGTTTCCATCATGATAATTCCATCGAATTCCTCCACCCAGGAATGCGATGGAATTATAGACAGCGGTGCAACAAGTATGGATGGAAATACTTGGGGACCACGTTCGTGAACGAGTGGACTCAATGCTTCGTCATGTGACTGCCCTTACCCAGCCGAAAGGTGGGGCCTACCCGTTACTAAGTAGGTATCCCATGATTTCTATCCACTCAGAGTAAAGTTGGCGGAACGTTCCAGTAGTCGGTTGATTGGTGTGTCCAGCAACGTGATTGCGTGCTGTATTTCTGAATTTAAATTGTGTGAGAATCTACAGATACGACTAGGTCTGCTCCCGTTGAGAATGAGCCAGTTATGCAGATATGTGAGTCGAGAAATCTACATGAGAAGGAGTGTCCAGTCCAAGAGCCCTGAAAAAGAGATCGACAGCCAGAAAGATTTGAAACGGATGTGAGAAGCCTATCTGCCACTGAGGAAAACCGGAGGGCAAACGAATCGAAAGTAGCGACCCATTTCGGAATCTAAGTGCGTTCCAGTTTTATTGAATCACGAACTCAGACTCATAAGCTAAACTCAATGAGAATTGTTTGATAGTTTCTTTCAAAGGAAGCCTTTTTGTAACGTACAATTAAGTTGATTTAGATTATAGATAAGTTAATGACCGTGAAATGATGTAAGGGTAATAAAGGGTTAAAGAAGAAAAATATATAAGGGAATTAATAACAGAATAAATCATAAATGTAGTAGGAAGAGAATGTGGTAACCTATGTTATTATTACAGACAATGTGTTAACAGATAAGATTCTAGGTAATGTGTTGATGCGTAAAAGGAAAAAAAATATTTTTTTTTATTCAGAAATATTGAGAGAAATCAAAAATCCTATCCTGTATCAGAACAGGGAAGTAACAAAGATGCTTGTGAGTGAGTTTATATTAAGTACTACCGATGTAAATAGAAATAAGTTATTTGTAGTAAGTAAGAGACAACTGATGTAAAGTGATTGTGTAAAGCTGTAAAGGAAGAGAACCACCTTTTCTTTTCCTAAGCTTATAAATTGTGTGTGTGAGATTACCAATTGTGGGGGTGGCGTTTTAATGATGAAACAATCTATCTCTATCTTTTATTTTATTATATATATTATCCCCTTTTTTTTTTGTATATCCCCATAGTCCAATCCTCCCACTTTAGCATCTGACTTGTTTGTTCTCAGAAGATTACCTGACTCGAAGGGGACCTTAATTATTTTAAGTATTTCTCCACAGGATTGGCTGAGTTTCGGAATGACAGACTCCAACACATGAATGTAAAATAAAACAATGTTTATTAACATATCATACAGAAACTAATAATAGTGACTTGTTATTTCATTAACCTTTATATGTGTAAATATCTTGTTCAAACTCCAATGTTTTATCATCAGATATCCTATTCTAATACACATTATTATTCATTATGCAATGGTGTCTCTTCGTGTTCTTTACAGGGACTTGGATAGGTCGTGGTATTCACTTCACATAGATTCTTCCAACTCTTCTTCTGAACAGTCTATATAATACACCAACAACTACCAGCCAATGAACTGGCTCACAAAAACCTTCAGAGTTCGTGTCTCAATTTGTAAGAAAATTTCATTTATTCAATTAGACACCTTTACTGCAATCAGGTTAACAGGAAATATTAATCAATTCAATTTAACATTACCCTTCAGGACCGTTAATCCTCTATACCTTTATATATATCACTTTTAATTAGCCCCTACTCAAATCAGAAATACTCTCCACAAATCAACTCATTATAAATCAAAATTCCAACCTTTAACTTCATATATAATATAAAAACCTTTCCCAACTTTAAACAATTCTCAGTTATCTATTAAACCCTCTCCTTCCATCAAGCATTTATATGAGGGGCTTCATTTCAAATTTAGGCTACGTCTGTTTTAAATACATTACACCTTTATACATATATTCATTGCTTAAATCTCCCTCCTTAACTATATATATACTTATTTCTCCTAAAGTCCTCTCCTTAATAAATTAGGTACACCTATTTCGGTAAACTCTATAGCACTTACATGTTTGGCCTGGAACTTTCCTCTCTGCTCGGCTTCCTTTCATATCGGTCATTCAGGTACTGGAATGCGGGGGCGCTCATTTGGGGATCTCGGTGATTTATGGTGTCTCCCTACCGGATACTGCGTGGCTGGAATCAATCAGGGTCGTATATTCTTTACCGGTCAGCATTTCTTCTTCCGTGGATAGAGGGGTTTTCGAGTAGGTCAATGGTTCGACCACTCATTCGACTGGCTTTGCCTGTATAATTCTCAGGGTGTGATTCTTCCTTCTTCCTCGCTACGGCTTCCATGTTTACAGGTGAGCATTCCTACTGGCTGTCGGGATATGCAGAATTTCTATCACTGCTTCCATCTATCTCAGGTCTGCAGCTATCACCCAAATCAGACTACTGCTCTGCTTAGTATCGTTCTCCAACTCCTTCAATTCATTCTCCAGACCGCTCCGTGAACTTCTTCAGCCTCCTCCGAAAACTTCTTCCGAATGTCACGAAAACCTTTCCAGAAAACCCCAAACTTCTTCAGAATCTCCCTCTCAAAATTCCCTCTCTTTTCTTCCTGGCCAATAGGAGATCTGCACATCCTTTTTCCTGTGTTCTCATTTGTCTCCTCTCCTCTTCCGTGGGCGGGTCTTCTTTATTCTTTGTGCCCCAACTTCCGTGGCCTAGAATATACCAGAACAATCCAGAAAGAGAAGCGGAAGTTCAGGTCAACTGAGAAGCGTCACAGCTCCTCCCGTGACCTCACGTGCGCACACCTGGTGACGTCGCCCACCTCTAATAGCGTCTCACCGTGAAATCTTTAAGAGGGTCAGCTTAAGCACTCTTGGCCCTTACTATGGTGCATCTGCCTCTGTCTTAATGGGGGATTTGTCATGGTATATTACTTTCACTGACTCGTCAAAGAACTTCCATACAAACAAGCTACAACTACACAAGGAGTGACTGGAAGGTATTTTTGAATTCCAGTGCTACTTAACTGATGTTGTTTTTACCAGAAAACCACTATTCGTACTACAGTTAACATTCTCATAATATTTAACAATTTTTATTAATTAATGTAAGGACGGGTCCTTACACAATGAAGAAAAAAAGAAGGATTGTGCTAAGCAATGAAAATTATGTATACATACCAGGAATATTTTGTGTGCGAGATGGTGAATTTTCTTGTATCATAGTTCCTATATATGTAAATTCAGAATTTAAATGTATTTATGTAAATTGTGTTTGTATAAGGCTCATTAAAAATTTCTGTTGCCTTCATACTCCGCTTTACACACCCTAGAAGTTGGAATTTTCTGATAATTGCAGTCAGATTTCTGTCCGCTCGGGACTTGAATGGAAGTCAACATTTATTTTAAAGAAAAGAAAAAATAATAATTAAATAAATTTTTATTAATATACGGGCGACCACACGCAGACACGAAATTTTCTCTGTTCTTGGTATGAATAGTGCTTTTTGTTGTAAATCGTGAATTATTAAAGTTTGCTACCGCGGCCTGAAATTGTACAATCATTTTTTTTTTTTTAATGAATTTATATTTGCAGTATTTTTTGCCGAACAGCATAATTATTCGCATTTTAATCGATGGATTTTAGATGCAGCTGCAACCCACAGCATCCTTTTACGGATGCAGAAGATTTCTGTTAAACAGAACATGTTCTGCTCCTTAAAAGGATGCATGGTGGCGCGGCTGCCCCACTAACCCCCTTCCCTCAAGGGTAAAGTTCGCAGCGAAAACGCTGCGAAGTTCACTCTACACGCGGCCCTAACCCTATCAAATTTTCGTGTACCCCTCGTCGCGAAGGCGGTTTGTCTGTTGTGAGGGGAAAACCGGAGTCAATCCCGGTGAAAAACCTCACGACCACGGTTTGAGACCGCCAAACTCAATACTGAATGCCCCTGGGAAAATTCCCATCAGGGTAGCAGCTGGAATCGAACCTCGATCAGCTATTCAGCAAGCCGGCAACGTTGCCGCAAGGCTACCGTGGTCCCGTCTGCTATCGTTTTAATTTCAGTATTTCACATCACTTTTCTCGCCAGTCACGTGGCTGGTGAGAAAAGTTTAGAAACACGTCACGTGTGACGTGTTTCTAAACTTCCGTTACATTCCATTGTTAGTTACCGCTATAGCTGTTTTCACATAAGCAAAAAAAAAAAAAAGATACATTAAATGTAGTATTGTTAACTTTTAGACAGGTGTGTAATCGTTATTTAAGACTCGTAAACGTGGTATGGCTTTGAAGAGAAAAGAGAAAAGGACTTAAAAGTATATGGAAGAGAACAATACACAGTATAATTGTAATTAAGCTGAACGGCCAAGTTTCGAGAACGTAAAACTATGCAGGTTATATTAAGTGTTCTGTAATCTTAGTAATTAATTGATAAGAAGATATATATTTACTTCTCGCTTCAAATTCAGTTAATCACAGACAAGAAATAAAATGAATGCAATGCCCTTGTACGTTTAGCCAATTACTTAAATAAGAAAATGTTGAATTAATAGCACATTTCCAGTGCATGATCCCTGCCTGGAGAGATCAATCATAGTCTCCCCTTCGTGACCATATATATGAAAGAAAGTATATTTCGGGTATTAACTACGTATTGATATATCTTCGTATAAATGTTAATCTGAAACACGAATATATTCCTATAAATGAAAATATATTTTTGTATAAAGAATGATCATCCCTGTATTCATGTATTTAAACTCGACATTACAGAGTATGTCATATAGCTTGAGTTTGTTTACACTTCAGTTAAACTGTTATTTTGCAATGGTGAAAATTTTGATAGGGATAGGTAGCACTATCTTCTAGACATAAATGTTTACTGTCGTAAAAAAGTAGTTGTCCGTGCTTAATTTTACTTCTCCAAAGCTGCTCAGCCTGTGGTATAGAACTCTAAAATCCAGAAATTTTTAATTTTCGGCACCTCTCAATTACCGAAGGGTGTGGTATTTTAAAGTACTTTATCATCAAGTTCTTCATAAAAGAGAAAAAATTCCGTTGGTTGAATTGAGTAGGAATATGCACCGATAGATGGCGATAAGTAAGTTGAAACATTGTTTGAAAATGCTGATCAGTGTAACATAGATAAACAGAGTTCAGAACGGTTAGTTTAATCAATCTGGGCCGTAAGCGAGATATTTAGCAATTCTGCGAAAAAAAAAAAAAAAACGTTCTGCATAAATACGTATTCTGTAGTGAAGTGAGATGTCATCCAAAGTATTAAAATGTGTACCGCAGGGTATATTAAATCTGTATACATAAATATCAGTTGCCTGTGCAAAATTATTTCATTCTGTTGTTTGAATTACTTGTAATCGAAAAAAAAATATTTTTAGAACAAATGGATGATAAATCTTTCTAACTGTAAACCTTCTATACATTAAAAACGTTTTCCTCCTAGTGATATTTATTCTAGCTAATGGAAGAGGCAATAACGTCACTACAAATGCAATTCATTATTGACAACTGCCTCCGTGACGTTCACCAACCTAGTGCACGTGCATTCCCTGTCTAGCATTTGATGTTCCATTGTAACGTTTTTTGTAAATATTTGAGTGAAATATTTTAGTCCTGCTCTTTGGGATGCAACAAAATTCCGTTTATGAAACCCGAAGCAAAAGGCCTTTTCCTAAGTGACCTATGTAAAAGCAGGTAAATAAATTACATTGTGATATTTATTTCACCTTGAGAATTCCGCGTACTACAAATGCACAGGTGAATAATTACATAGGTCATTTCCTGATTAGATATCGATGATTAGATATCGATCACAGTGACATAGTGTTTTTGTCTGGCGGCACCAGGGGTCTCCCCCAACTCCGAGTTTTTACTCTGGGTAGAATACAATACTCTGCATAAGGCCAGCGTGTGAGTTGTGTTGTTCCTCTGGCCACTTAGCCTGGGAGCCTGTGGAGAGCCACTAACACCCCAGTTTCCATCACCGCCCCGGAGAGGCGGGCCAGGACACATTAGGAGAGAAGAAAGCTCTGGCGGGGTGAAGCCTAGACGTCCAAGGAGAGCCCAAAAAAAATTGGAAAGCAGATAATGAGATAAAAGGGGCAGAGAACAGAGAAGGGAAATAGTTGAGGCACTCGCCTGATTTGAAAGGGGAGACAGTAAGGATATCCCCTGGTGCAGGACGCCCATCTTGGTTCAGAGGGTGGAAGTTGGAAGTGGGTGGTAGGGTGAGTAACCACGCAAAATGGAGTAGGGGAAGGAGAAGGAGATCTCTATGGTGAAGCATGCTTTTTGCAGCTCTGTCCCACATTGGCCTGGGGATTACCCTGTGTCAGCATCCCACACCATGCCAGCTAGGATAACCATGAGGCCCCACATAGCCATCAGTCTGTCTAGTAAAGAGGCTAAGATAGAAGATGCAATTAATAACTTTCATTCACACAATTTTACTTTTTACACTTTCTATATTAGATTAGCTGTCGATCAGTGCGTTTCGATAGGTGTGTCGTTTACGTAGAAAAGATTTGACCTACTCCGTCATATCTCTACATATTATTTAGAAAAGCGTGCGCGGGGTTGGCGAGCAGGGGGCGGAGCCCTTAGTTATTATTATTATCATTAGCTATATGGTGCAAGGAAGCCTGAGGCTTTTGCTGTACCAGCCAAAAAAAAAAAAATCAAGAGTTACCCAAAAAGAGAAGGGAATCATCAAGAAAGAGAAGAATAATATCTAGCTCAGAACTCTAGGTGTCCCAGGCCGATACTCACCAGATGTGAGCCCCTGCATGAGAACACGGAAACCTGACTGATCGATAATTCTATTAAAATGAACTTTTACAGTCGGTTTATAGTTTAAAATACGACAAGACTATTCTTCTTCTAAGTGAGACGGTCCCGATATTGTTGATTCCTTCTTATGCAAGATAGATTTCTCAGCTTTTTCCGTGCAGTCAAAGTACCCCGAAGATTAAGCACAGTGGCCACTTTGGAAAAGCTGTGTTATTATCTAGTTCCCATGTATTTGCTACTGTTTATTTTTTGTACTTCTATTTCAATCGCGTTTATTTTTTAAATTTAAAATTAGAATAAAATGTTTAAGGAGTTAATATCTGTAATGACTTAACCATTCATTATTACTATAAAAAATTAAGTTATGGCATTCTGTGATGTTTCAGATATAATTTATTTTCCGTTTTAGGAAAAAGCAGATATCTCCTTTGTGGTAAACCTCATGAGAATGCTACGGTACGAAACACGTTTAATGATATTCTGACAGCTGTCGCCTTACTACAAAGCGAGACAGTGTGCTCTGTGCGGGGACTACAATGGCCAGAGATGAGAAGAGCTGTGCATATTTCAACACCACTGTGTTCGCCTATAGCTATGCGAAGTACCCCATTATGAACACCCTTGCATTCCTCAGTGTAAGTGTCAACCTTTGGTTATTTCTAGTACATAAATAATTGGAGCGGATACTTACTTATTTAACATGCGTTATAGAGTAATTACAGCAATATTATTAAAAAGTACTGCTTTGCAACAACCTATAGGATAAATCAAAAGTAGCTTCAAATCTTTGTAAACGTTGCCGCCACTACAGACATGTCCTAATAGGGATAAAAATGGATTTTTGCAGCGAATTTCTGCTGACCGTCGCACAATTAGCATACAATCGTAGATCAAATTTTCCGCTCGCCGCAGTAAGAAGGGGTATCCGTAAGTGAGGAGTTTCATTCAGTCCACAAAAATCAACGTATAGGACCGAAACATAATAAAAATTCACAGTCAAGGTGAGAGATTGGAAAACCCAACATGCTTTGAAACCCGTCTGAAATAGTCTCAATGTTAAGATGTTTGTGCTACAAATTACAAAAAGATGCACGGCTCGCTCTTCACAGAAAGAACAGTCCTGTCTGGACCTTCACTTTCTAGGGCGTGCAATTCTGTGATCAGCTCGCTTACTACACTTCCCATTGGATATGAATATTTTTTTTTTTTTTTTTTGGAATTTCATTGAGGACCAAACGTACAAGCCAACACCCCACCCACCTTTGCCAATTGATATTAATTAACGACATGAAGAGATGGATTGCTGCAGGCCATTGACACAGTTATATTAGCCATGTCTGGCAAACGATTGATTTCCTTGGGATGTGTACTATATTCTGATGGAAGTTACATTGAAATGTTTTAACTTTTGCTGCTTCTACAACTTGGGGATTTTTTTCTAGTACAACGAATATAAGATTATATTTCTCACGGTTTCTTCAGTAAAACTGAAGAGATCATGATGCGAGCTTCTGCGACTTAATGGGATAAATTAGTGGCCATACCCAAAATGAGAGATAGAATAAGGCTATTTTATGGGCAAGTGCATAAAAGAACAAACCACTTGAAATGAAATAAGTCCTAATAAAAAAAAATTAAACATATAATGGAAGTCTGTTATATTTGTCAAATGCTCTTAGAAATTTTAATATCTTTATTGGACTCCCCCTCTACAATCGGGGAAAAAAACAAAAAAAATGATGGCGCGATGGAAAATTCTTCAGATATGATGTCCTCGTTGACCAATGTCAGTAGAATATTCAAAAATCATCGGATGGGACTCGAACAATAAAGATCAAGGCGAAAATAAAGCTGGAATATTCATCGTTGAATTTAAGGCCGGTCGAATACGTGAAATTGTGCCAAAGTAGAAATACATATTAGAATTTATGCTTTCGCCAGATTCAACCATCCAGAATTAAATTAATAGAGAACTGCATGCTATTATTACTAATGGAAGTGGAGACGAAAATTCTCATTTTATTGTATTTCAGGTTTTGCTTTAAAGGTGGCTGCTGTTATAAAACCGCTTTCTGTTCAGTTCTTTTAATAATAATTTACCAAAATTAATCAGTCTGCAAGAAAGTGTACTTTCTAATAGATATAATATAAATTAGTTTATAGAAAATAAGTTTCTTTTACTTCAAGTGTATTTTATAATATTTAAATTGTCAATACGTCATTCCGCATAAATTCACACGCCAGTACAGTGGTTGGTGAGCAAATAAATTAACATTTTGTTACAGCGCTTAAATAACAATATCTATTCAGTTTATAAGTCGAATTATAAAAATAGTCCTTTTTGCTTTTGAGGATCAGTCAAGTTATGCTTCCTTAGCATAATTATGAACAGAACGTTTACACAAATTAATTTCATATTTTACGGAACAGCATTCTGTAGATCACAGAAAATACTGATAACTCTTGGAAGGAAGCTTCATTAATGGATGATTTAGAAACTGTATATACGTTCAATTAGTAAATCTGCAATCGAAAATGAATAGGCTGACGTGATCAACTCAGACTTGGTTTCATTTAAATATCTGAAAATGTGTAGTGCCTTTTAAGGCATTTTACCCTTTGAACGTAAATAATGATCCACAATGCCCTGGACAGTGATCCTGTTCATAAATATTATCTTGATAAATTAAAAACCATAGAGAACATTAGGAGCGACCTGAGACTTGTGGATTCTTTTTAAAAGTGTAGAATTTCAAATATGCTGGAGGTTCTTATCTGACAATACCAGTGCGTTCTGAATTGGATGGGGTTATGACTATCGCTAACAATTTTTAGCTGAACTCATCAAGCTACTTTTAATAGGGCACAGAAGAAAAAATTGTAATTCTCATAGTGAGGAAAGTTTTGTTCCTCCTTTATTTTATTTAAAAAAGTTCGAGATATCACTTCGCATTTATAAAAAATCCCATTGACCATAACGAGCTATGATTCAGTAATATGTATGCAAGGTGGATCTCTTGCCGTCTTACAAATAGGTTGATGCATACTCTCTGTTTCTGGCTCGGTATGAAGCTGAAATTATTTTCTCGACTGTGATAACTGGGTCTAGGCCAGAGTGGAGAGGTCTAAACACTTGTGCCTGATGGTTCAGCGAGCAGCCAAAGAAATTCTCCAACGACTGTATCGAGATTGGAAACTACGTAAATATCTTTTGTACCCAATGTGAAATTGCGCAGGAGTGTGTGCACTGTCTCAGACTGGTAGAGCTTTTCTCTACAAAACTGGTCAGGGTGCGGAACGTTCTAACCATGGGTGGCCTCATTCTTATTTGACATTAATCCAAAAATAAAATAAAAATTCCCATTCTGTAAAACTCTGCTGCAAGTATTGCATTAAATACTGTGTAAACCCTGACAGTAATTAAAGCATACGTTGCACTTTTGTTGTTTCCATTTTGCAGAATGAAACGTTAAATTTCACGCTAAAGATATTATGAAGTGTCAATTTTTCAGCGAATTTTTAATAATATAAAACACAAATGAAAAATGTAATTTGTTCCTTTAAAATAACCAACTAGATATTTTCGATGTCAGGTTTAAATGTGATTATTGAAACCTGTTAATGTTCAACTCAACAAAAAGATATTCATCAAAGCAAATTTCATGATCTTTTAATGTAAAAACAAAACTTCGGTTACATTCCATTGTTAGTTGCCCCTATAGATGTTTTGTATTCGTTATTTAAGACTCGAACGTGGTATTGCTTGGCAAAAGGTAATATAAAAGAGAAAATGGACTTAAAAGTACTGTATATGGAAGAGAGCAATACACATTATAATAGTTGTAATTAATCTGAACGGCCAAGTTTCGAGAACGTAAAATACCAATCAGTTCTCAGCAAATTCTTGCTTATCACGATCTTCTGTACTTATTTAGAACTTTTCATGTTTCAAAGCTATTATTCAGTCAATATCATTTGCACCGTTAGGTAATATTTAGAACAGAACAGTTCGCGTCAATCTTGAGATTTCAGCTACAGACACTTCATCGAGTGCTTCTTAAGTTTCACAGACACAACTTAAGATGTGGTAATGCTGCTTATGTTTGTCAATTTATTTCATCTGCTTCCACACAAGAGAGGCGAAAGTCTCCATTTTGAGTGTTATCTGCTGGACTTCTATTGCCAGAGGTTATCGATATTTTACATTAGATACTATCTTGACTTAGGAGATCACGATTTTTTTTATCCGTTTCCTATCGTCGATGAACTAGATGTGTGTGCGTTCCAGGTCCTTTAAGCTGGCACGCTACGACAAGAGTTAATTCAGTTGCACTCAAAACAAAAATCGCTGGAATCTCACATTGGAGAGTGTCACTGTCCATTATTTAAGTTTCTGTAAGCGATCCTTTTAGTTGAGCAAACCAAGCGAACGCTTATTGCTCTAATAATGACCATCATTTAAGTTTTGGTATTATATCACAAAGCGCAGTTGATTTTCACTTGTAAAGTTAAATCTGGAATTCCGCAAGAATTATTTCAGTATGAGACGGTCAGGTCATTATGAAGTAACTCGAAATTCTTTCACCGAATTATTACTTAAAAAGAATATTTATCACTATTAACTGTACTTGTTTAAATGAATATAACAGTTGAATCAGTATAACTGCATGAACGTTTAAAAGAATCCTTCCTTTAAAGTATGTGTTTATAAGTGAACATAAGTATTTTCTTTATTGTGACTTGTTAAAGAACACTATCCGAATTCAAAATTATTTCCAACTGATGAGTGATTCTTTTTCTGTTTACAAAACCGCGCAGTTTCCATCACAATATCATGCTACCTTCGCCTAAGACCAGTTAACTCAGCTGCGTTGTGAAAAAGATCCATAAAATGCCTCACGTTTTTGATAGATGGTGATTATACAGACTGAGCTACCCACGAGGGCTTCGACATCAGCCAATTAAAAAAAAAGTTACTTTTTCGGATAATAAGTATTTAAAATTTCCTTTTTTGGACAAAAAAAAAAACTGTAATGCCAGCGCAGTCAGATATAAAAATGTACTGCGCATATAGCACATCTTTTGATAATCTCTTGTTAGGTATGATTTCAGGATAGTATTTAATGTAAACTATCGATAACCTCTGGCAACAGACGTCCAGCAGATAACACTCGAAATGGAGACTTCCGCCTATCTTGTGTGGAGGCAGATGAAATAAATTGACAAGCATTGCCACATCTTAAGTTGTGTCTGTGAAACTTGAGAAGCGCTCGATGAAGTGTTTGTACCTGAAATCTCCTGTTCTAAATATTACCTAACGGTGCCAATAAGATTGACCGAATAATAGCTTTGAAACATGAAAAGTTCTAAATAAATAGTAGTGATAAGCCAGAATTTACTGAACTGATATATTGGATGGCAACATTCGTGATCAGTTACTTGAAACAATTATATAGCATATGCAAGGCAGCGGTTGTGGAATGATTGTGAAGTGCATATCATTGGAAGAGAGAGAGATTCTGAAATTTCAATAACAATTGTCTTATAGGGATATTCTCTCTCTCTCGAGTCATGATAGACAAGTTCTGATAATTGTTTTTTTCTGTAAATGGATGATAACTACCTGGTTATCTAAAATGTATACTCTTCTCCATTTTAAATAGTGTACAATGTGTCATTATATTTTATCGCGCTCACACCATGAGGTTTTTGCCTTGAGTGGGGTAGGACCAAAAAAAAAAAAAAAAATTAAAAAGTAATTTTAGCTATCGTGAAATAACAAATATGATAACTAAACTAAATTACTTTTATTTAGAGCTTTGTTTTAGATAAAAGAATAAAATGGGAGAGAAAACATGATTTTAGACTATTATTAAAAAATAGAGTTCTAAACGTTACCGTTTAGAACCTGTTTATTCATAATATAATCTAATATATTTAATATTTGTATTCATTCTGTATAAAGGAACATTATCCAAACTAGGAGATTTGATTTCAGACGGAGGAGTAATGCAGGCTCAAATTCGACATAAAAACGTTCTCTAAAAATTGTTGAATTCCCTTCAAGCCAGTTTTCTAGCACGATAATAAACGGCAAAGATGGCAGGCATATATTTTTGAAAGCTCTTGCTAATAACAACAGTAGCGATCTATGGCTTCTTATTGCGCACTTGATGGCCCAGCGCTGAATCTTCTCTTGATACAAGTAATTCATGCTAGACGCATCAATATTGTACAGTTGTTAAAGTAACCTTTGGTCCCCAAACAGTGGCTGAAGGTGGTTTATAAAATTTACAGCATCTGTTTTTTTTATCCACATGCCAAAGTGGTGCAATGAACAGCGTTTTTTTTTTTTTTGTATATACCTAAATATATACTTCCTTATATACCTAAATCACCAGCAACTGTTTAAATGGTTCGCCTATCATTCTTCTCAAGGCTTATTTTATATTTCACGCTTTACAGAATATAATAGAGTTCAAACTTAAAATACTATCATTTTCCGCGAGTACCACTCTTGCTTCCTAAAGAGAGTGTACAGTATTTAAAATACAAATGAACTTAATCACAATACGACAAATTATGGTGCTAGCTGTCTGAAACCATACTAAATAATTCTTTATAATCTGTTGGGAGCGGCCATGTTTCCAAAAATGATGCCAGTAGGCTATATACTACATTATAATCTACTATAGTGTAAAATTAAAGAATACAACGAAATATTTTTTTAATTAGATGAGAGGGAGAAATCAATTCACTCCACCACATTTCTTGCCAAAAATAAGGATCTTTAAAACCAGAGGTATAGCAAGCAGTCTTGTTTCTACATTAAAAGATCGTTTAATTTGCTTTGATGAGCATATTTTTGTTGAGTTGAATATTAACAATAATCACATTGAGACCTGATATCGTAAATATATAGTTGGTTATTTTAAAGGAACAAATTACATTTTTCATTGATTTGTGTTTGATATTGTTAAAAAACCGGTTTCATTTCACAATATCACCTCACTATACCTTGAGCGTGAAATTGGACATTTCGTTCTGCAAAATGGAAACAACAAAAGTGAAATGTATGCTTTAATTATTGTCAGGGTTTACACGGTATTTAATGCTATATTTGCAGCAGAATTTTACAGAATGGGATTTTTTTTTTTTTGGACTCAAGTCAAATAAGATTGAAGCCACCCATGGTTAAAATGTTCCCCATCCTGATCACCGGTTTTGTAGAGAAAAGATCTGCCAGTCTGAGATAGTGCACAAACTCCTCCAGAGTTTCACATTGGGTACAAAAGATATTGCCCATTGGGCTGACCTGAACTTTAATTATAATTAAAAAAAAAACTATATTTTATTTTTTAAGCATGCGGGGTGATATCTCAAACTTCTTTAAATAAAATAATGTACGAACAAAACTCTCCTTACTATGAGGATTACAAGTTGTTTTTTTTTTTTTTTTTGTTTTTTTCCTGTACCCTATTAAGGGAGAACTATACCTGATGAGTTCAGGTAGCATTTGTTAGTGATAGTTATAGCTCAATTCAATCCAGAACGTACTGGAATTGTCAGATAAGAACAACTCCGGCAAAATTTATCAAGATAATATTTGTGGATCATCATTTACGTTCTAAGGGTTAAATATCTTGAAAGTCACTACACATTTTCAGATATTTAAATGAAACCAAGTCAGCCTGTTCATTTTCGACTGTATATTTACTAATATATGGAATATACGGTATATATATGACGTATATACGGTTTTTAAATCATCCATTAATGAAGCTTCCTTCCAAGAGTTATCAGTATTTTCTGTGAAGAATGCTGTTCCGTAAAATATGAAATTAATTTGCGTAAACGTTCTGTTCATAATTATGCCAAGGAAGCATAACTTGACTGATCCTCAAAAGCAAAAAGGACTATTTTTATAATTCGACTTATAAACTGAATAGATATTGTTATTTAAGCGCTGTAACAAAATGTTAATTTATTTGCTCACCAACCACTGTACTGGCGTGTGAATTTATGCGGATTGACGTATTGACAATTTAAATATTATAAAATCCACTTGAAGTAAAAGAAAGTTATTTTCTATAAACTAATTTATATCTATTAGAGAGTACACTTTCTTGCAGACTGGATAATTTTGATAAATTATTATTAAAAGAACTAAACAGAACGCGGTTTTATAACAGCAGCCACCTTTAAAGCAAAACTCGAAATACAATGAAATGAGAATTTTCGTAATAGATAAGTCTCTATTTCCATTAGTAATAATAGCATGCAATTCTGGACGGTTGAATCTGGCGAAAGCATAAATTCTACTTTCTCGAAATTTCACTTAATGAACTGGCGTTAAATTCAACGACGAATATCGTAATATTTTTACCAATTCCAGCTTTACTTTATTATTCGAATCCCATCCGTTGATTTTTGAGTATTCTATTTACATTAGTCAATGAGGACATCATATCTGAAGAAATTTCCATCGCTCCATCATTTTGTTCTCGAGGATGAGTCCAATAAAGATGTTAAAATGTTTAAGCGCATTTGGCAATTATTTTTTTATTAGGTCTCATTTAAAGTAGTTTGTTCTTTTGTGGACTTGCCAATTTGTCATTTTGGGTAAAACCACCCATTAAGTCGCAGAAGCTGGTGAAAAATAGCTTTCATCACGATTTCTTCAGTATTAATGAATAAATCATGAGAAATTATTCCGTAGGCGCATTGCTTCAAACTTAGTGGTCGATTACAAAAGAGTTGAAGTTGAGTAGCAAAAGGATCGGTGAAATATCTATATGCTTCTGACATTAATGAACATTGGGATAGAAAAACAATATTTAGTTTCTTCGTGTAATTCTCTTCTCCATAGCTTTGATAAAATTTTGTTTCTCTACAGAAAAATGCACCACGTCTAAAAAATATTTTGTATGTGGTATTACTTGAAAATATGCAAAGGGCGATTCATTGCAAATATCTGTCGGCTCATAATAAATTAAGTATTCATTTATAAATGAGTTTGGCTAACACCAGCTACTCTTGTGAAGTTGGTATAGCTTGAATAGCACCTTTTGTATTATAAAGTCTAAACAATCTCGCCTATTAATGGTACACAGATTGACTTGACGCTTTAACTATAAAATATATTTATATTACTATTAACGATCTCCAAGCGTGTGTTCCTGAAAAATGTTCCACTCCATCAATTAAAATAAAAAGATTTTGGGTGTCTTATTTCATTACAAGCAATACATAGAAAGTAATCTTTTAATTGTAAGTGATGCTACTGTACATGTTTTGTCATCATGAAGAAACAACAGAATGAAACGTGGTGATCAGTGAGAAAGGTGGCAACGTTCGGGATACGTCACCTCTGAGAAATGGTCTTCACTCTTTCCTTGGATTTCTTTGAGCACTCGATAGCGGCTTTCTCTCTTCAGGTAGCTAGTGAAGGTATCTCCTACAGGAAGACAGTGGAAGGGTAGGAGCTTTGTAACGGTACGCGACTTCTGACACCCGGCAGTACATTTCGGAAGAGGTATAGTCGAGAAGCACAAATATTTTCTACGATTTTGGATAACAGTTACGTCCAGGTTTCGATGCACAGTGCAACCTACACCATCTAAAAAAAAAAAATAATAATAATAATAATAAAACAGCTTACTTAGAAACTCATTTAATATTCTGCAATAATTATTTTTTTTTCTTGCAACACGCACGCAATAAAGATACATTTTGAATGTTTCTAGGCTATTATGCTGTACGCCTGCGAAGTACAATAATGATAATCTATACTTAGGAAAAAATACAGAATCACGCTAAACCGGCTCACTATCCCAGTAAGTACTGGTATTTCGTTCTCCGATTAACAGAGTTTGCTAAAATTCTTACTTTATTCGTTAATAACAAGTTCTATATTCCAGGGGCAACAACAGAAGGAAATAACACTACTAAAATGCTTGCTTCCTGTTGTTGCCCTTTTGTGTATATCTTTTCTTTCTATACATTGAAATAATTTTCCTCCCCTAATGATATTTATGCAGTCAATGGGAGAAGAGGGATGCGGATTACAAAATTGCAGCAGAATGGTATTAAGGGTAAGTTGCTACAATGGATAAAAGGATGGTTAAGTGCGAGAAGACAGAGGGTGGTAATCAATGGGTGCTGCTCTTCTTGGACTAATGTTATTAGTGGAGTCCCACAGGGTTCGGTGTTAGGTCCACTGTTGTTTTGTATATTTATCAATGATATTGATGAAGGTATATCAGGCTTAATGTCGAAGTTTGCAGATGATACAAAGGTTGGCAGTGTGCCATTACTGTCAAATGGCAGTGTGCTACTGCAACAGGATCTAGATAATTTGGGCAGATGGGCTAAGAAGTGGCAACTGAAGTTTAACCTTGACAAATGCAAAGTATATGTATATGGGTAGAAGTAACCCCAAAGAAACGTACCAACTGTGTGGTACTACACTTAAGGTGGTAGAAAATGAAAAAGACCTGGGAGTAATTGTGCAGGCAGATATGAAGTTTTCTGAGCAATGCAGACAGGCTGCCAGGGCAGGTCATGGGGTTTTGTTAATGATATATAGGAATTTTGCTAGCAGGGAAAAGGAGGTGATTATCCCTCTGCATAAGGCAATGGTCAGGCCACGCCTTGAGTACTGCGTACAGGTCTGGAGGCCTTATTTTAGGAAGGATGTAGATTTACTTGAGCGTGTACAGAGAAGGGCAACAAGACTGGTGAGGGGAATGAAGGGATCCTCTTATCAAGAGAGGCTTAAGTTCTGCAAATTGCAGTGGCTGGAGACTAGGCACCTGCGCGGTGATCTTATTGAGGTGTATAAGGCCTTGAATGGGTTCAACACGCTGAATTCTGATGGGATCCTTCCACTTGTTCAGATTACGAGCCTAAGGGGGCATAAATTCAAATTACGAAAGAATAGATGTACGGAAATTTGCCTTTAGCCAGCGGGTGGTTAATTGCTGGAACAAACTTCCATCTGTCGTTGTGGAAGTTGATAGGTTGAATAAATTTAAAGAGGAACTGGACAGGCATTTGGAGGGAATGGTGTGATTTTTTTTTTTTTTTTTTTTGCTGATGCTGCATAAGCTCGTACATTTGCTTTCTTGCATCATATGCCACTACTACTACTTGTTTTATTGTGGTAAAACAAGCTTCTGTTTCAGCGTAGTCATGCTAAATAAACCTCTTGCAGGCGGTACCATTCTTGATTTCCATATGTGACGTATTTATATATTCACAGCTCAGGAAGAGACACACAGTGTCGAAAGCTCCTGTATTTTATTTTATCAAAAGAAACGAGCGCAGCGATGGGGTGAAGCCCCGTAGTTATATATTCTTTCTGGTAAACGACACACAACCAAAAGCAGCAAAGAGTAACTATATTTCTTAAAGTGATCAAATTGGCTAAGAACAGTCTAAATTAAATTGCTCATTGTACTGACATTACGAAAAAAAAATTTTTTTGCTGCCCTAAAAGGATGATTTACATTAATACAATAACGGAATTTTGAACCAGGCGATTTATGAGGAACCAAACTTTTGTGATATTTTTACATTAAGTTGAAATACAACTTAATGACATAACACTGTATATATTTTTATTATTTTTTTAATTCTCTGTAATTTATTCCATTGACAAGTTAGCAGCTAAAATAAAAATGCATTATTTAAGTGTGAATTCGAAGCATAAGTCAAAAATATCTTCGCATATTTGGTGCCTAATTTTTTTATGATTACATAGAAGAATCGTTATACTGGGAAAAATCCCCAAATTGCAGTGGAAGCAACAGTTCAAACATGTCGATATGACTTCTAGAAGCAATGCAGCACACATCCCACCGTAATCACCCCAGGTGCTCACATTTGGTGAGTATGGGCTTGGTACTCCCAGGGTCCTCAGCTGAATATCACTATTCTTCTCTTTCTTGGTTATTCCCTTGTACTCTCTCTCTCTCTCTCTTTTTTTTTTTTTTTTGGCTGGTGCAGCATAAGCCTTAGGCTTCCTTGCACCACCATATGCTAATAATAATCATCAATCATTTGCCAGACATGGCTGCTGACAGAGAGTGATCACTTGCTCAATTAGGTAAAACCGTTATTTCGTTCGAATCTTGCAGTCATTCTTTTTGTATATAGTGGTAGGGAATTCAAATTTTTAATTGAGGTAGCTCTAACGTATAATTATATCGAGTAATACGCTTCACTGTTTCTATTAGATAACGTGGTATTGACATTAAATCAATTTAATTTTTTAATCTTATTAATTTAAAATAGCATGCCCTAAACTAGAGCAGTAACGGGCACAAAGTGGCAGGAGTAGTAGTAGTAGTGGCATGTCATGCAAGAAAGCAAGTGTATCAGCTTATGCAGCATCAGCCAAAAAAAAAAAAATCACACCATTCACTCCAAATGCCTGCCCAGTTCCTCCTTAAATTTATTCAACCTATCACCTTCCACAACGACAGATGGAAGTTTGTTCCAGCAATTAACCACCCGCTGGCTAAAGGCAAATTTCCGCACATCTATTTTACATCTGTCTTTTCTTAATTTGAATTTATGCCCCCTTAGGTTCGTAATTTGAACAAGTGGAAGGATCCCATCAGAATTCAGCGTGCTCAACCCATTCAAGGCCTTATATACCTCAATCAGATCACCGCGCAGGTGCCTAGACTCCAGCCACTGCAATTTGCAGAATTTAAACCTCTCTTGGTAAGAGGATCTCTTCATTCCCCTCACCAATCTTGTTGTCCTTCTCTGTACACGCTCAAGTAAATCTACATCCGTCCTAAAATGAGGCCTCAAGGCGTGGTCTGACCATTGCCTTATACAGAGGGATAATCACCTCCTTCTCCCTGCTAGCAAAATTCCTATATATCATTGGCAAAACCCCATGACCTGCCCTGGCAGCTTTGCTCAGAAACCTTCCTATCTGACTGCACAATTACTCCCAGGTCTTTTTCATTTTCTACCTTAAGTGTAGTACCACACAGTTGGTACGTTTCTCTGGGGTTACTTCTACCCATATGCAGTACTTTGCATTTGTCAAGGTTAAACTTCAGTTGCCACTTCTTAGCCCATCTGCCCAAATTATCTAGATCTTGTTGCAGTAGCACACTGCCATTACTGTCATTAACAACCCTGCCAACTTTGTATCATCTGCAAACTTCGACATTAAGCCTGATATACCTTCATCAATATCATTGTTAATATACAAAACAACAGTGGACCTAACACCGAACCCTGTGGGACACCACTAATAACATTAGTCCACGAAGAGCAGCACCCATTGATAACCACCCTCTGTCTTCTCCCACTTAGCCATCTTTTTATCCATTGTAGCAACTTACCCTTAATACCATTCTGCTCCAATTTGTACAATAGTCTTCCATGCGCAACAGTGTCAAAAGCTTTCCTGAAATCCAAATATATGATATCAAAATTATTTTTTGCATCCAGTTCCTTTGTAACCACATCATAATAACCAATCAAATTTGTCAGACAAGACTTTCCCCCTTAACAGACCCATGCTGTGTCTGAATCATTGCTGTAGTCTTGTCTAGATGATCATGCAATGCATCTTTAACCAGTGACCCCATTATTTTACCCGGAACAGAAGTTAAACTAACTGGTCTGTAATTAATCGTGTCACCCTTCGATCCCCCTTTGTGAATTGGGGATACATTTGCACATCTCCAGTCTGTGGGAACCTCCCCTGAGTCCAAGGATGCTCTCATAATTATGTCTAAGGGTTTGCTTAGTTGCTTTGCCGACTCCTTTAATATAACTGGATAGATCCCATCCACCCCAGGTGCTTTTCTTATGTTTAACTCAACAATTTCTCCTTCACTTTGCTCTCAGTTATTACAAAATCATTAAGTATCCTGCTACAATTTGATAACCTTCTGCCATTTTCAAACCTTAATAATTCCTCATGTGTGAATGTAGATGCAAAATACTCATTCAGTTTGTTTGCTATCTGAGCAGGATCATCAACAGTCGAACCATCGATGTCAAGTGGACCAATCAGATTCAGCCCCTTCCTTTTAGAGTTTATATAAGTAAAGAAATCCTTGCTGTTTTTCTTAGCATCTTTTGCCAGGGATTTCTCGTAATCTGTCTTCGCCTGCCTAATCTCCTTTGTGACCTGATTACAGACTAGCTTATATCTGCCATAGGCTTCTGAGTCGCTTGATAATTTATATGCATCCCATGCATTTTTCTTCTCTGTTACGAGTCTCATTAGTTCATTAGATAACCATTTAGGCCTAAACCTTGAACAATATTTCTTAATAGATATGAAACTTTTTGTAGCATCCACGATTACTTCCTTGAATGCTTCCCACTTAAAATTTACTGTTGGTAACATCGTCAGTTGATCCCACTGTACTCACCTTTACGGAAGCAAAAACCCTTTACTTTACCCCTTATGGTAATTAAATCTTTAAGTAAATTCCACATCACTACACTGTGATCACTGCTACCTAGTGGTTCCTTTATCTGTAAATTCTCAATACACGAATGATCACTGCTGATAACCAGATCAAGAGTATTACTCTCTCTGGTTGCCTCTCGAACATGCTGCTGCAGAAAACAATCATCCAATAAATCCACAAAAGTCTGACTAGTGTGTGAGTGACCAACCCACAAGTTCCAGTCAATATCTGGGAAGTTAAAATCCCCCATTATAAAACATTCCGATTTATTAGCCCACTCTATTTCTCTGTACAATTGTTCATTGTACTCATTCGAGTCATTAGGCCTATAACACACTCCTACTCTTATTTTTGCTTTCGCAGTGCTTATGTCACACCAAACTGACTCAACAGTGCACTGTTCATCTATATCAACTGGATGCACTTCTGTTGATTTTATGTTTTTCGTAATTAACATTCATACATGTGTACAGACACTATCCTGTCTGTACACATTGTACTCCCCAAATTCCAGTTCTGCATTCCTTATATCTGTGTGACACCACGTCTCTGCTATCCCAACAATATCCGCCTTTGATGTCTTGACCAACACTTCAAATTCATAAATTTATTTACTATACTTCTAGCATTGGTATACATGCAAGCAGTGCTGTGACTCGGGGGAGAACTGAGGGGGACGATTCTCCAACGTATCACAGCCTAAAAAAATGTGCAACTTGTGAAATGTTTGCCGAACTTTCTGGAACGGAACATGATATTGCCAAGAAGGGGGATGTCTTTGTGTGTGCGCGATTTAAGGAGTGTAAGGAAATCAGGCGACAACTCAGCGTTGTTATGGGCCTATATGAGAGTTTGAAGGACAGGGTGGATGCCCTCGAAAGATCTAAATTGAGGGGCCCATCAGCCTCGCTCTCAGCTGCCCACATCAACGCCAGAGCTTGCACTTGGTCATCACGCAACACAGCGGCAACCCCCAAAGCAGAATGCGCTGGTCCCACAGGAACTAGTAGTTGTTGGTGACTCTATTGTCAGCGAAACATGCTTTGTAAAAAGGATAGGTGAAACAGGACCAGGGTATGTCTACCAGGGGCAAAGGTTGATGACGTTGTAGAGCGGATATCATCTTTTAAGGGCACTAATGATATCAAGAGTAGGAGACCGGCAGAATTACATAACAAGTACAGGTCATTGTTGAACTTGAAAGTGTCTGCAATTCTGCCCAGACACGATAGAAGGGAGTATATGATGAGAGCCTTGTCGATCAATTCGGCCCTGGAAAGATTGTGCAAGGCTCAAGGGATAGAATTTTTTTCAGCCTGGACTGTACTTTTTAACAGGAGAGACTGCTTCTACAGGGATGGGAGACACCTAAATACGAAGGGTGCAAAAATGTTTGCTGATGCTATCGAGGCAGTGTTGGGTGGGTCGCAAAACTGCTAGATTGGGGGGATACAAGGACTAATAGATTAACAGTAGCCTCTGGCAGAGGTGAAAGTGATTCTTGCACTGCTTCTATTGGAATGAGCAGCTGCCTGGAAAATAAGGTGCAGGATATTTCAGAGACTGCTGGGAGTCATTGGGGTACAAGTAAACACATGGGTTGTTTTAGGGTTGCTAAGAAAAAGAACAGGTGCATGTACACCAATGCTAGGAGTTTGGTAAATGAATTTGAGGTATTGCTCAAAGCATCAACGGCGGATATTGTTGGGATATCAGAGACGTGGTGTCACACAGAAATAAGGAATGCAGAACCGGAATTTGGTGAGTACAACGTCTACAGAAAGGATATGAAGGGATGTATGTATGTTCCCTGTTTATGGCGGCCCCTAGGCATATGCCTATCTCCACCTATTGTCTTTGTGAAGAAATAATCCCTGTTCAATGAGCCTGACATAGTATTAACACACACTACAATACTGAAGGAAATATGGCCGCCGAACCAGCGTGGACGTCTGTCGCAACGCTCCGTAAAAGTTCTGTTTAAATATGTGGTTAAACCATAGTTTAAGTTTTAGATTGTGGTCTCCTTCAAAGATGCTGTTTAGAGGATCCCCCTGGTAAGAAATTTTGAACATTCTATTGGGAATTTAGCAGATTACTAGCGTTAGTATCTATATCCTTTGTTTGCCAGACTGCACTGGTCACCATGTGGCTGGCAGCAAGGCTATAGAAAGGCGCCGATATAACGCGGTGGCCACGCTAGTACGCTGCAATTGACTGGGAAGGGTGCCCCACCAGTGTAAACCCGAGCTGGAAGACTGTTCCAACAAACTGTACCCTCAATTGTGTAAAATGAACTTAAAAACATGTATTTAGTGACTCCCCCCCCCCACCATAGACTCTACATGGTTTTTGTCTTCAAATTGTAAAGTATTTAAGTTATGCAAATATAAGTGTCGCTAACGCCTCCAGCTCCCTGAAATACCCCCCACAGAAATCTGCTCCGTTCTGGGAACATCTCTTAATTTGACTGTTCCCCCCCCCCACATCTGTACCAGTGGGGGGATAGCCCAAATCTGCTGCCAGCTGTAACTCAGCTACTATTATAGCTACGGACTTGTGGCAACTTTCATTCATCATCAACTTGGCAGTCCTTTCTAGCTGCTGACCCAGTACCCGCTAATCCGAAGTTTTTTCCGATTATCCGTAAAACCCGAGAACTATAGAAGGAAAAATGGAAAAAACACCTGCAGATGCCCAAATGGGACCGGGAATCGACCCAGCCAGCGTGGACTTGCAGGAAAGCCCAGACAAGGTGAGGAACACCCCAGCACCAAAACGCAAGAACAAGAGGGAGACGCGTAGCCAGACAGAGCAAAAAGAGCAACAAGACCCTGCAATACCACAGATAGACCTGGCAGGTGATAGTAAAAAACAGGACAAACATGTCCTGGACCCTAACATCCCTGAGGGCCCTGTTCTCCAACAAATACTTGTGCTCCGAACGGCACTCGAAACACTTTTTAAAGAACAAACAAATAGAATAACAACAGTGCTTCGGGCCGACATAGTCACCATATGGAGCAAACTAGAGACCATACTTCTTGACACTCAATCAAAGTATGAAATCGCAAACGCCAAACTGGAAGTCTATCAGGAAGGAAGGGCGAAAGAAATGCCACAGCGCGCCCCGTCCTACTCCGACGTGCTGAGGATCAAAACACAAGAACCGCAAGTGTTAACCGCAGAAAACATACCCAAACGAAAGACTCTCCTGCCAACACCACATTTGGTCATCCTCCGACCAACCTCCACAGAGGAACATCCCACAAGCGAAGAGGTAAAAAACACTGTCATTACAAACCTCGCAGGCGATCTAAAAACGACTAAAATAAAGTCAGTCCGCAAAACGCGTAACATAGGTGTCATAATTGAGACACAGACAGCAGAGGATGCTAAAAAGATAATTACAAATCCAAAGATTCAAACCCTTGGCCTGGAAGCAGCGCCACCAAAAAGAAGAGGACCGAGTATTGTAATCTACGACACCGACAAGGATCTGACCCCAGAAATGTTGCAGGATGAACTCTATACAAGAAACCTCCAGCGAGATCACCCAGACATGGAACCCACAAGCCTAATAACACCAAAACATCAAACGAGATCCAGATCAGGCATGGTCACAAATTGGGTCGTGGAACTATCGCCAGCTGCGTGGAAAACCATCAGCCAGCAAAACAGAGTATTTATAAACTGGGGCAGCCACCGCTACAGGGAGCATGTGTCTGTACCCAAATGCTTTAGATGTGGCCGCTTTGGGCACACAACACATACCTGTGCCCAAACCCAGCCTACATGTGGCCATTGCGCTGAACGAGGCCACGAATTTAAATCATGCCCGAAAAAGGACAAACCACCTATGTGTGCAAACTGCAAGTCACAAAAGCTGCAGGCGGATCACTCTATCAGGGACAATAAGTGCCCTATATACCAAAAAGCAAGGAGTACATACCAATTGAGACTCGATTATGGGTACACATCTTAGACCATATAATAACAACAGGGTACTATTTGCACAATTAAACGCCCAGAGGTCCAAGGCAGTTGCCGCGCAGCTGACCAAGACAGCAAACGAGGAAAACCTGGATATCTTGCTCATCCAGGAACCATATACGCACAGTAAGAAGGTCAAGGGATATCCCCTGAAGTATAAAATCGTGCAAACTGATGATGAAACGCCATGGGCCGCCATTCTAATCAGAAATCCAGACTACACAGTCACCAAAATCACAAATTACTGTCTCTCGTGGGCTGTATGTGCCCACGTCATCACTGCACTGGGCGAATTTTATGCAGTATCGCTTTACTGTCGGCCAGGAGAAGATATCCTCCCAGCTATAACTTACCTGCAAAATGTTCTGGAGGAATTCCCGAACGCTAAAATCGTAGTGGGCGCTGATGCAAACTGCCGTTCGCCGGCGTGGTTTAGTGAAACCCCGGAGCGACGTGGCGCGGTTAATGGACAACACCTGGAGGAGTATCTGGCAAACAGTTGCTATATGATCCTTAACAAACCAAACAACCTACCAACATTTTCAAACACGATGTGGGAGGCCACGATTGATGTTACTTTGGCTACCAGATCTCTAGCGGACCACATTGCATTCTGGACTGTCAGAGAAGACTGGACCTCATCTGATCATCGAACAATTACCTTTCAACTAAACCGGAAACTAAATAGACAAATGGTACATAGACAAATGCAACACAGATATGCTGTTGAGAAGGCAGACTGGCCTCTCTTCCAGGAGTCATTACGTACAGCTGCTCAAGCACTTGACAGAGAAGGACTAGACCCAGATAGACACCAAGCTAAAATTGTCAAGCTTATCACAGATGCAGCAAACAATTCCATAAAGCGGAAAAAACCTACTCCGGGAGCTGTTCCCTGGTGGTCCCCAGAATTACAACAACTCAGACGTGTGGTAAACACCTGCCGAAAAAATTTTCAACGTGCCAGGCGTAGCTGGCCTGCAGTAGAGGTGGAAGCACTACGACAACAGTACCGAACGGCCAGGAATCAATATACAGCAAAGATCCGTGAACGAAAACAACGCTCCTGGGAGCACCTAGTATCCACAGTTGGAAACGACAACCCCTGGGGAGTGGTCTACAGAGTGACCACAAATAAACTCCCCAGAGGCGAAGTCATCCCCACAACCAAGAAGCCACAAGGGGAGTACACCAAAACGTGGCAGGAATCCATCAATAATATCCTAGATGCCATGTTCCAGAAACACCTGGATCCAACCACCCCAGAACAAACATCGCTCTGCCTAAGAAATAGTACCTACACAACAATCGAAGAGGAGGAGCCCTTTACTAGGATCGAACTGGACATTGCAGCCGCCAAACTAAGAAACAGGAAATCACCAGGTGCAGACTTATTAGAGCCAGAAATCGTAAAAAAGGCAGTTGAGACTATCCCAGAAAAAATACTAAATTTATTTAACCAGTGACTAAAAGAAGGCTATTTCCCACACACCTGGAAAACGGCAACGCTTCGGCTCATCCTCAAAAATCCAACAAAGCAGCAGGATCTCCCAGGGTCCTACAAACCCATAGCCTTACTGTCTGTACTGAGCAAACTGATGGAACACCTTCTACGAAATCGGATAGAAACTCACTACTCAAACGCAGGCCTTCAATCCCGAAATCAGTTCGGGTTCAGAAAAGGATACTCCACCGTAGATGCATTGGAAAATATTGTTAACGCCGCAACCACAACCAACCGAAAGTACTTCCTCGTCATCGCAATAGATTTTGCTGGGGCGTTTGACACTCTCTGGTAGCCAAGTGTCCTCGGCAGGCTCCGGGAGGCTAACCTGCCAGCAAATCTATACAAATGCATCAGTACATACCTCTCAGACAGATCAGTCACAGTCACTACTCCGTATTGCTCCGTATCACGGCTGATACACAGAGGATGCCCACAGGGTTCCGTTCTGGGCCCTCTTCTTTGGAATGTCGTCCTAGACGGCTTCCTAAATCTCAACCTTGGAAACGTCACATCCCAGGCTTATGCAGACGATCTTATTCTGATGCTTGCTGAGGACTCCAGAGCACAATTAGAGAACTCCGCAAATAGAGCAGTCACTATCCTGCAAGACTGGGCTGACAACAACAAACTCACAATTTCTCCAACCAAGACATGTTCAGTCCTACTCAGGGGGAACCTAGATATTAGGAGGCCTCCCCAAATCAAAGTCCAGGGGAAAACCGTCAAACTCGCAACGGAATTAAAACATTTGGGAGTCATGCTCGATAGGAATCTATCCTTCACACCACATCTGACATACATCAGGAATAAAATCAGAAACTATTCTGCACTCTTTGCAAGAGTCACCCGTAAGGACTGGGGCTTGAGGAAAAGGACCCTCGCCCTCTTCTATAAGACAGTATTCCTGCCAGCCATTTCATATGCCTCCGGAGTCTGGTACCACAAAGCGACCACCGCTGTCAACAGGAGAAAACTCGAGACGATACAAAGATATACCCTGCTAACGATCTCCAGAGCCTGCAGGACGGTGAGTACTCACGCGCTGCAGGTCCTTATGGGTGCCCTCCCCCTGGACCTGGAGATCGTTCGTCGTGGAATCCTACACCACCTCAGCAAAGGAAAAACGTCCACCTGCCTGAACTACACGATTGACTTAGCCAATGACCCTAAAATGGAAAAGAAGCGACTCACACTGCATCTCCAACAGACCTGGCAAACCCGCTGGGAAAATTCAATCAAAGGTGAAATCACTCGGAAATTCGTGCCAACAATTCAGACGGTATATCCAAAATATCCCCACTGGCTGTCTCCAGGACTCCTCGTCACATACCTACTCACCGGACACGGTGCATTCAGACACAAGTTATCAGGCTTCCGACTCAGTGACACTCCTCTCTGCCACTGTGGCCAAACAGAAACATGGGAACACCTCATGTATCACTGTCACCTGTATCAAGATCTACGCTGCCGGCTCATCACTGAAATTCGATTCACACTGCAAAACCAGGAACACCTCATCCTAGAAGAAGAAGACAGCTACAAAGCGCTAACAAAATTCGCTCAGGGCCTCTTTAGCAGAAGACGGACCTTCCCCCAGCCGCAACCACTGCAATGAAGAGAATGCAAGTACCCATCAAAGCTGCCCATAATCAGAAAAACAATTCGACACCACTAAGGACCACCAGAACAAATCAAACCCCCAGGGATCCGACTTCATAACAGAAGAAACAAAATGAAATCGCAAATGCACATCCAAGCTGACTGGACTAAATAACCTCGGATGGGATCTTAACAAATGAATGGCTACAAAATAAACTGGACTTTGTAAACCTCGGATGGGACAATGTCCCAAAAATGACATTCCACCGACTGAAGAAACTGCAGAGCCTCTCTGCACACTAGCCTTATTGGCGATCTGACCTGGCGCCCTTGCCTGGTCCACTTTTCTTCCCTTTCCCTGGCCGGGGGGGGGGAGGTGATGGTCCCTCTATCTCCTTCCCTCCTTGCCACCCACACTTTCCCTTCTGGTGGGGCATGGGCATGCCCCACCAAATCTTGGAGTCACCCTCCCTATCGACTCCATTCTTCTGTCTGTCGTTCCCCCCAGCCTTCAGTCTCCCTCCCACTCTACCTGCACGCAAGCGAAAGCCCCACACATCCAAACTTAATTACAGCCAAATTTGATTCGCCCACAATTTTCGGCCTCACAATTCTAGCACAACCACCACGCGATAACCTCTCAATTTTTTTTTTTATTTTTTTTTATTTATTTATTTTATTATTTTATTTTTTTATTTTTATTTTATATTTTTTTTTATTATTTTATTTAATATTTATTTTTTTTTTTTTAGGTCCTAGCCACTGAAATCTCAGGAAACTAGGTGGTAGGACCTGCCAGAGTACTTATTTAAAATATTGGTGTACCTGGTCTGCCTCCACGGGGCAAAGTGTGGGCAACGTCTGGCCTCAGCAGAGGCCTGGCGGCTAAATGGCCAGAAGAACAACGGTACACAACACTACTCATCTACAATATCCATACACTTTTAAATCTCTGGCCTTTACAGTGTACTGTATCACACGACAATATAAACTACGCGGAGATGGGGGAAACCCCTGGTGCCGTTTGACCCCAAACACACTTTACACTTTACTTACACTACAATACTGCAGTATGTGTTATCCATGTCAGGCCGTTTTGCCACCAGGGAGCAGCTGTCCCTGGACCTCCTGGACAGCCAATTCCCTGTGCACGTTCAACGTCATGTAAAGCCGGGCCTGTTCCAATAGTCTGTGCTTTAGCACAAAGTCCCGCATCCACCGGCTAGTGTGCCATACCAGTGGATGCCAGCAAATCCCGCACTCAGGGTGCCCAATCCTGAGAACAAGAAAAAAAAAAAAAAAGGGGTTAATATCAAAAATAACTAAAAAAATAGGGTTAAGGATAGGAAGGGAGGAGGTGTTATGCTATTAGTTAAGAAACACATAAAATCCAAGGAAGTGAAGCCAGTCGACATCGCTGGAGAGTGCAGTGTCGAGTCAGTTTGGTGTGACATAAGCATTGGGAGATCAAAATTGAGAGTAGGAGTGTGCTATAGGCCTAATGACTCTGATGAGTATAATAAGAAACTGTACAGGGAAATAGAGTGGGCCAGTAAATCAGAGAGTCTTATAATGGGAGATTTTAATTTCCCATATATTGACTGGAATTTGGGGGCTGGTGACTCACACACTAGCAAGGCTTTTGTGGATTTATTGGATGATTGTTTTCTACATCAGCATGTTCGGGAGGCAACTAGAAGGAGTAATACCCTTGATTTGATTATCAGCAGTGATTCTTCATGCATTAAGAATCTGCAGATACAGGAACCACTAGGTGGCAGTGATCACAGTGTGCTGAAGTGGGATTTACTCAAGGAGGTAACTACCATCAGGGGTAAAGGGAAGGGTTATTGCTTCCGTAAAGGCGACTACGATGGACTGAGACAGTATTTAAATTCTATACAGTGGGATCAACAGAAAACTCAAAATGGGAAGCATTCAAATCTTGGACGCTACTAGGCATTACATACCAACTAAGAAATATTCTTCAAGGATTAGGCCTAAATGGATGTCAGATGAACTAATGAGACATATGGCAGAGAAGAAAATGCATGGGATACATATAAATTAACATGTGACACAGAAGCCGATGATAGATATAAATTGATCTGTAACCAAGTTACAAAGGAGGTTAGGCAGGCGAAGGCAGATTACGAGAAATCTTTGGCAAGGGATGCAAAGAAAAACAGCAAGGAGTTCTTTAGTTATGTAAACTCTAGAAGGAAGGGGATAAATCAGATTAGTCCACTTGATATCGATGGTTCAACTGTTCATGATCCTGCTCAGGTAGCTAACAAACTAAATCAATATTTTGCATCTACATTCACACATGAGGAGTTATTCAGCAAGGGGAATGCCATAGACGGAGTAAACACTGGCAGTGAGCTAGATGATCTTGTAATAATTGAGAGTAAAGTGGAGGAGAAATTGTTGAAGATAAATACAAGAAAGGCACCTGGGGTAGATGGGACCTATCCAGTTATATTAAAGGAGGCAGCAAAGGAAGTAAGCAATCCATTAGCCATAATTATGAGAACTTCCTTGGACTCGGGGGGGGGGGGTACCCACAGACTGGAGAGTGCAAATGTAACCCCAATTCACAAAAGAGGATCAAAGGCTGACACAAGTAATTATAGACCTGTGAGTTTAACTTCTGTTCCAGGAAAATTAATGGAAGCACTGCAGGATCATCTTGACAAGAATTCAGTTATAGCTCAGACACAGCATGATTTTGTTAAGGGAAGGTCTTGCCTGACCAATTTGATTGGATACTATGATGTAGTCACAAAAGAATTGGATGCAAGGAATAACTTTGATATTATATATGTGGATCTTAGAAAGGCTTTTGATACTGTTGCACATGGAAGGCTACTGCACAATTTGGAGCAGTGTGGCATTGGTGGCAAATTGTTGCTATGGATAAAGGGTTGGTTGAGTGGCAGAAGACAGAGAGTGGTAATTAATGGACACCTCATCGTGGACTAATGTTATTAGTGGAGTCCCTCAGGGTTCAGTGTTGGGTCCATTGTTGTTTTCTTTATTTATAAATAATATTTATGATGGTATATCAAGCTTAATGTCCAAGTTTGCAGACGATACGAAGGTTGGAAGGGTTGTTAAGGACGCTACGGATGCTATGCTGCTGCAACAGGATCTGGAAAGTTTGAGCAGATGGGCTGAAAGGTGGAAAATGAAGTTTAACATTGACAAATGTAAAGTACTACACATGGGAAACAGCAACCCCAGAGCAACGTATCAACTCTATGGTACTACACTGACAGTGGTAGAGAATGAAAAGGACCTAGGGGTAATTGTGCAGGCAGATATGAAGTTCTCTGAGCAGTGCAGATGGGCTGCAAGAGTAGCTCATGGTGTCTTATCAATGATATACAGGAATTTTTCTAGCAGGGATAGGGAGGTGACAATGGTCAGGCCGCACCTTGAGTACTGTATACAGGTCTGGAGACCTCATTTCAAGAAGGATGTAGAGCTGCTGGAACGAGTACAGAGAAGGGCAACAAGGTTAGTGAACGGATCGAAGGGTTGCTCTTACGAAGAAAGGCTTAAGTTTTGCAAATTACAGTGTCTGGAGACTAGGCACCGGCGAGGTGATCTGATAGAGGTGTACAAAGCCTTGAATGGTTTGAGTATGCTCAATGCTGATGGGATACTGCCTCTTGCTCAGAATAATCACCTGAGAGGGCATAAATTCAAATTGAGGAAAGACAGATGTGCGGAAATTTGCCTTTAGCCAGCGGGTAGTTGGTTGGTGGACCAGACTTCCATCCCTTATTGTGGAAGTTGATAGCCTAAATAAATTTAAGGCTCAGCTGGATAGGTATTTCGAACGAACGGAGGGGTGAAGTGGTTTTTTTTTTTTTTTTTTTGGCTGATGCTGCATAAGCTTGCTTTCTTGCATCATATGCCTCTACTAATGCTAATTTGTATTAAGCAAAGCTTAAGGGCGAGGCAAATTTCTCAGAAGGATGGTGGAGTTCGACCTACAGAAAGGTCGGAATTCTTCAAAAAGATCCGAGCCAGGAGAAGTATACAGAGAAACGGAGAAGGTCAAGGACGAAGGAATTAATCGGGGATTATATTAAAATAAGGGATGGGGTATATAAAGATTTGTTGGGCGAGAAACAAGAGAGTAAGTAGGTCGTTTAAGGGGCGAGTTTTTTTTTGTTTTTTTTTTTGAGGAAGTACAAAACAAAGGAATCCCGAAAATCAAGACCATAATGGAAAGTCGTCCTAAAACCAAGGAGCAGGGGACAATTAACTGTGAGTACTTTATCATTATTATACCTAGTCCAAGATACAGTTCGGGAGAGAAATTATGTAATGTTGGAACTAAAGAGAATGACAAAATAAGGCACTCTGTGAATGACTTGATTAACCTGTAAGATGGAAGGAGAACACCAAACTGATTTCTTTAAAACTACTGAAAACTGTAATAATTCCTCGTAGAAATGAGATTTAGTATAATCTTTAGCATCTGTGCATCCATGTGGAGTTTGCTTGTATTGGACAATTAGTTGTGAAATTAACCCTTATTTTTAATTACAACAATGGATGTACATAAGTTGAACCCTTATATTAAACAATGTTGCAATTATCTATGTGTATTTGTCACTTTGTCTCACTCTATTCTAGCTAACCCAAAATCCCTGGACTTGTACATGCAGTCAGAGGCCCAAAGGTACCATATAGTTACCTAAATAAATTAACAGTAGGTGGTAAAAATATATATACAGTACAGAGAAAAAGTGTACCCCTACAACAGAAAATAATCACATTTACATCGTATAAGTTAGGGCAAACCATCATATTAGTACGCAGCTAAACTCTGAATTAGCACAAATACGCAAAGGCGGCATCGTTTAAGTTATATCTCATATTGTGAATACCTTTACAACGAGTTGCCATGATATTGCACTACTTCGAATAAGTAACGCGTCACCAAAGGAGAATAAACTGTTGTTACTTATTCTCAGCGGATACCACCACCCAAACGGCACTGTTTCAGGGCTATTTGGCCCTTCTTCGGTAGGTGGGTAGGTACCCTAGTGACGCAATGATGACAAAACTATTTCTTTGCATACAAAGAAAAGAATAGTTTTGTGCCTTTTTCATACAAAAGCACTTCAAATTTCGGCACTTGGTCTTGCAAGTACACTTCACGAACCCTTGGCGTCTGACCGGAGAGTCTCCAACTCTCAGTAGGTGGTAAATTTCTTCAGCAGTTCCAAATCGGTAAAAACCATCGTCCGTCACACTCATAACAACCGCCAGCAGATTGCACGAGTCACCTCATTCCTTGTCGACGTCTGGGACAGGAACTCGCACAGTGGCCCCCAAAGGTGCAGGAGGAAAGGTTTTGCTCACAAAGGTGAATGTACAGTTCAGTGTCATGACGAATAATGTTCTTGTGTGAGATTTCTTTCAACATTCTGTCACGTTCTCAATGGCCAAATGAGCATCATGAAGTACATTAAATAACAAAAGAACTGGATGCGGGGAATAACTTTGATATTATATACTTGGATCTTAGAAAGGCTTTTGATACTGTTGCACATGGAAGACTGCTACACAAATTGAAGCAGTGTGACATTGGAGGCAAATTGCTGCTATGGATAAAGGGGTGGTTGAGGGGGAGAAGACAGAGAGTGGTAATCAATGGACACTGCTCATCGTGGACTAATGTTATTAGTGGAGTCCCTCAGGGCTCAGTGTTGGATCCATTATTGTTTTCTGTATTTATAAATGATATTGATGATGGTATATCAAGCTTAATGTCCAAGTTTGCAGATGATACAAAGGTTGGCAGGGTTGTCAAGGACACTACTGACACTATGCTGCTGCAACAGGATCTGGAAAGGTTGAGCAGATGGGCTGAGAGGTGGCAAATGAAGTTTAACATTGACAAATGTAAAGTACTACACATGGGAAACAGCAACCCCAGAGCAACGTATCAACTCTGTGGTACTACACTGACAGTGGTAGAGAATGAAAGGGACTTGGGGGTGGTTGTGCAGGCAGATATGAAGTTCTCTGATCAGTGCAGACGGGCTGCAAGAGTAGCTCATGGAGTATTGTCAATGATATACAGGAATTTTTCCAGCAGGGATAAGGAGGTGATTATTCCATTGTATAAGGCGATGGTCAGGCCACACCTAGAATACTGTATACAAGTCTGGAGGCCTCATTTAAAGAAGGATGTAGAGCTGCTGGAACGAGTACAGAGAAGGGCAACAAGATTAGTGAATGGAACAAAGGGGTGCTCTTACGAAGAAAGGCTTAAGTTTTGCAAATTACAGTGTCTGGAGACTAGGCACCAGCGAGGTGATCTGATAGAGGTGTATAAAGCCTTGAATGGTTTAAGCATGCTCAATGCTGATGGGATTCTTCCTCTAGCTCAGAAAAATCACCTGAGAGGGCATAAATTCAAATTGAGGAAAGCAGGTGTAGGATAGACGTGAGGAAATTTGCCTTTAGCCAGCGGGTGGTTGGTGGAACAGACTTCCATCCCTTGTGGTGGAGGTTGATAGCCTAAATAAGTTTAAGGCTCAGCTGGACAGGTATTTGGAACGAACAGAGGGGTGAAGTGGAAGTGGGTTGTTTTTTTTTTTTTTTGGCTGATGCTGCATAAGCTTGCTTTCTTGCATCAAATGCCTCTACTAATGCTAACTCAGAATCTGTGATATAAAACTGGATTTTACTGACGCCACCTTTAAGAGGATAAATCAACCATCACATCATAGCGTTTCAGCAGCCAAAACTCACGTGGTTTCTTCTTAGTAGTCGTATTAGCATTTTTCACACTGTTCACTAACTTTTGGTAGGTAATTTCGGTTAAAAAACGCAGTTTAGCAGCATTGGTTCGAACTTCAGATAGTTCTTCGTAGAATCGTCGTTTCTTATCAACATGCCGTGATTCCTGCCAGGAAAATGCAGCTTGCTCAGCAGGGCCAAATTGAAATCGCATTTTTCTTACCGCCGAACAAAGCCAGCAGTGCCCTGGATCTGTGTTTGAGGCGAGCGTAGAAAGTCACGTGACTCGCCTTGCGACATTAAACGTCACTGCCGGGAGTGCTTTATACTTTACATTCACCTTTGTGAGCCGTACCAGAAAAAACAAAAAGGTGTTGTAGTGAAGCCTATGATTTTTTCCGAGTTCAATTCCCGTTGTCAGGTCGATCTCATCGATTTTCAGTCACATCCTGACAGGGAATACAAGTTTATAATGGTATACCAAGATCATCTCACTAAGTTTGTGGTTCTCAAGGCTCTGACATCAAAGACAGCGGAAGAAGTGGCATATAACCTCGTCGATATATTTACGTTGCTTGGAGCACCATCGATTCTACAATCCGACAATGACAGAGAATTTGCTAATAATGTGGTGAGAAGCCTAAAAGAGTACTGTCCGACTTTGAAGATCGTCCATGGCAAGCCTCACCACTCACAAAGCCAAGGAAGTGTCGAAAGAGCTAATCAGGACATTGAAAATATGCTGTGTACGTGGATGCAAGATGAAAAAAACTGACCGATGGAGTGAGGGACTACGTTTCGTGCAACTTATGAAGAACAGGGCATTAAGAGAACACCATATGACGCTCTCTTTGGCTGCAAAGCTAAAGTGGGTCTCACAACGTCTTCTTTACCCCAAGACGTTTTACAAGACATACAGACTGAGGAGCAACTGGAAAAAAATGATGGAAAACATTCAAACAATACAAGAAGAAACAGATCACCCTATCCAAGAGAAAGAGTCTATTGCACAAAACACGGACTAGACTGGAAGAAACGAAAGTGGTGATGAATACATGTCTACGGAAGAGACTTCCGGTTTTGTTATCTGCTGCGTCTGTTTGAAGGAAACCAGTGGTGCTCATACGTGCAGAAACGTTCATGCCGCTTGTGGACATGAGAGTAAATATATGGTTATGATGTTAATATTTTGTGTATTCTTTGCTTCAATATTGAGAATGCTGTCGAAGTTAAAATTGAATCTGGAAATATAGGCCAAAAAATGAAAATGGATTCCGACAAAAAATTTGCTCCTGCACCTATGGGGGAAGGGCCACTGTGCGAATTCCTATCCCAGACATCGACAAAGGACGGGGTGACTCGTGCAATCTGTTGGCGGTTGTTATGAGTGTGATAGACGATGGTTTATACCGACTTGGAACTGCTGAAGGAATTTTAAACCAACTCTATGCCAGATCACAATTCACTTGACTAAAAAAATTGGATGTATTCGCATACCATCATTTCAGTCTTTTTCGCTAGCGGGCTGCCGTTGTGAACAGACGTGTGTTTCATCGCTCCGCGAAATTTCAGTTTAAAAAATGAGTTTTACTTCCGTCAGTGCCATGAAATGTATCCTCACTTGAAGACAAACTGGACTGGACTCCACTGGTGAGAAACTTTTGCCTATATATTGGGAATTTGGTCAGGTTGAAGCGTTATTTATCTGTATCCTTTGTTGCCAGACCGCATGGTCACCATGTCGCTGACAACAGGGCTATAGAGAGGCTGCCGATATAACACGGCGGCCGCGTTTCCACCTGACACCTTGACTGGGGAGGTGCCCCAACTAGTGCAAACTGAGCAGTTGTGCTCTATCAATCTGTGCCTTTACCGAAAAATATCACCAAATAAATATGACTTTAATGTGTTCCCCCGCCCCACCATAAACTCTCCATGGAGAGAGAGAGAGAGAGAGAGGCTATCTTCGCACCTGTGCTTCTACCAGGAATTTGAATGCCATGAACGTCTTCGCCGCTACTAGATATCCCGCTGGGAAACTACTCCCGTCCTTTTAGGAGCATTTCTATATCCGGCGTTTCCCCCCCCCCCACCATAAACTCTCCACGGAGAGAGAGAGAGGCTATCTTTGCACCTGTGCTTCTACCAGAAACCTGAATGCCATGAACGTCTTCGCCGCTACTAGATATCCCGCTGGGAAAGTAGTCCCGTCCTTTTAGAATTTATATATCCGACGTTCCTCCCCCCGCTCCAAGTGCTGTGGGGAGACCCAAAACTTCCACAGTGTGCCTTCAAATACACCCACGAACTTGTGGTTGGCATCTAACCCCAACATTGTGAACCCGATTAACCGAACAGTCCCGGTAATCCGGAATGTACGGATATGGAGGGGAAAGACAAGCACAAACACTCCCTGACAGAGACACAAAATGATGATCCCATCATTATTGATCAACTGGAGGATATAGAGGACACCCGACCTGGGACCCCCCCCCCCAACCAAGCGGAAAACCCGCAAGCGATTGGTTCCCGAACCGGAACGCGAAACACGATCTCGGGTTGAAACAAAGGAACAGCCAGAAGCCAATGCATCGCAAAAAGAAAGAAATGATGAAAAACAACAAGAACTATGTCTAGATCATACCATACCAGAAGGCTCCGTATACGAGAAAACTCTCTTTCTGAAAACGGCCCTCGAAACCATTTTTAAGGAGAATCCCAGTAGGATATCGTCTGGCCTGAGATCACAGATTGTCACCATCTTTCACAAGATGGAGACAATCCTGCATGACACACATGTTGAAAACGAGAGAGCCATCACACGGCTACACGCCTATATCGAATGCGGGGCAAGACAAATGCCACAGCGCGCCCCGACATATTCAGAAGCGCTGAGGACCCCAACGGAAACGCACCAGACAATAACAACGCACCAGAAGAGGAAGACGCTCCTACCAACACCAAACCTGGTGATACTTAGACCGAAACAAACAGGAAAAATTCCCACAAGCGAAGACCTCAAAGCAAAAGTAATAAATAACATGAAGGAGGACCTGAAGCTAACACGAATAAAAGGGATGAGAAAGATGAGAGACGTAGGACTGGTAATAGAGACAGAGACGAGGCAAGAAATCCAGAGCATCATTGAAAACCCCAAGATTGAAGCCCTTGGATTAACGGCCCAGCCGCCTAAAAGGAAGGGACCAAATATATTAATTTATGACGTTAGCCCAGAAATTACAGCCACCCAGATAGCTGAAGAACTTTACCACAGAAACCTCCAACGCGAGATCCCGGACAAGCAGCCGCAAGAAGTGATAACACCAAAGTTCCACATAGAGGCGAGAGGAGGCTTAAAAAACAGCTGGAGTGTGGAACTAATCCCGGAAGCGTGGCAAGTCCTAAAGGACCGGACAAGGGTCTACATAGAATGGGGAAGCTATCGTTTTTCGTGAGCGGGTGGCAGTACCGAAATGCTTTAGATGCTGTAAGTTCGGCCACTCCAGCCACGTCTGTTCCCAGACAGTCCCAAAATGCGGACATTGCACTGAAAAGGGCCACGAATATAAAGAATGCCCACACAAAGACAAGGAAGCCACATGCGCAAATTGCAAAACAATGAAACTCGAATACACACACTCAATCAGGGATCCTAACTGCCCAATCTATATAAAAGCCAAGAGCACCTACCAAAACAGAATCGATTATGGGTACAAAAATTAAGAAATATAACACAACCATGATCAAAATAATGCAAACAAATGCCCAGCGAGCAAAAGCGGTGGCTGACCAGATTCGGGTCAAGGCCGATGAAGAGAACATAGACGTTATTATATTACAGGAGCCGTATGTCCATGCAAGGCGGGTGGCGGGCTACCCATTACAGTATAAAGTGATCCACACAGAAGAAGACACCCCGTGGGCGGCGGTATTGGTCAGAAACAAGAATATTACCGCAACAAGAATAACGCAACTATGCACGGCTTGGGCAGCCTGTGCCCAACTCATCACAGCACTGGGGTCCCTCTACGTGGTGGCTCTATACAGTAGACCGGGACAAGACATAGAGATCGCCATCAACTACCTACGCTACCTACAGAACATCCTGCCAAACGAAAGAATCATAATAGGCGCGGATGTAAACTGCCGCTCCCCGCTATGGTATAGCGCTACAGATGATAGAAAAGGGACAGCAAACGGACAGCAGCTTGAGAATTACCTGACAGGATCACAGTTAGCGGTCCTAAACCAGCCACACCAGTTACCGACATTCTGTAACACCCTATGGGAGGCCACAATCGACATATCCTTAGCCACTAGGAACCTGGCGAACCACGTGGCCGACTGGAGGGTGGAGGAAGCCTGGACCACCTCGGATCACCGAGTTATAACTTGCACAATAACAAGAACAATGACAAGAGCAACAACGATCAACCAACGATGCCATAGATATGCAGTTGCCAAAGCGGACTGGCCGCTATTCAAAGAACTACTGACCACAGCGATCAACAGTAACCCACTGAACAGCCCGGACGACCTGCAGAAAGTTACTACGGAACTGATGACAACTATCAGTAACCAAGCAATAAGAAAGAAACACCCCCAACTGGGGGCAGTACCCTGGTGGACTCGAGAAATTGCCATGCTCCGGCGGCAAACGATAAAAGCAAGGAAGGACTTTCAGAAGGCCCGCAGATCATGGCCTGCAAACGAAGTCGAAGTCCTGAGACAACAATATAGGGAGATAAGAAACCGCTATACTGATGCCATTAAGAAGAGCAAAAGACACTCTTGGGAGCTCTTAGTATCCACAGAAGGAAACACTAACCCCTGGGGACTAGTCTACAAGGTAACCACCAACAAAATGCCCAGAGGGGAGGTGAATGCCACCACCAGGACCCGGCAGCAGTCGATGGACAATATACTGGACACAATCTACCAGAAACCAGCGATGCCGATACTACCAGCACAGAGCGAAATATGCGAGAGCAATGCCAGTTACACCAATCAGGCAATGGAGCCCCCCTTTACCAATGACGAGCTCAGCGTGGCAGCTAGTCGAGTAAGAAGCAAGAAATGCCCAGGTCTCGACATGATTGAGCCTGAAATCTTAAAGAAAACTGTTGAATACGCACCGTACCTATTGCTCACCCTATACAACAGATGCCTGGAAGCCGGCCACTTTCCAAAGGCATGGAAAACGGCCAACTTAAAACTAATTCCAAAAAAACCCCAAAAAAACCCAGAAAGCCCAGATGCATATCGACCCATCGCACTGCTCTCGGTGGTAAGTAAAGTATTCGAAAGACTACTTCACAGAAGAATAATTGCTCACTATGGAAAAGCTGGACTCCATGCCGCGAATCAGTATGGCTTCAAGCCAGGGACCTCGACAGTGGACGCACTGGGAAACCTACTCAGGACGGTACAAGAATGTAGAAACAAGTACCTGCTTCTCATCTCGGTTGACTTTGCTGGGGCGTTTGACTCACTTTGGTGGCCAAGCGTCCTGGCGAGGTTGAGGGAGGCACGGGTGCCAACAAACCTATTCAAGGTCATGGAAAACTATTTATCACATAGAAAAGTGGAGATCAATGTAGAATACCATAAGATCACAAGAGAAGTACACAGAGGCTGTCCGCAGGGGTCGGTGCTGGGACCACTCCTGTGGAATATGGTGTTAGATGAGTTCTTAGTGATGGATCTGGGACCCGTCAGGACACAAGCATTCGCTGATGACCTGATATTGACCGTGGGAGCGGATTCCCGGGCCCAGTTGGAAACCCAAGCAAACCAAGCACTGCAGCAACTCCAGCAATGGGCCGCAAAACACCAGCTAACAATTTCACCCATAAAGACCTCTTCAATCCTGCTTAAAGGAACCCTGCAATTGCGACGACCACCGCAAATAAAAATTGACAATGTCACCATTAAGTTTGTAAACCAACTTAAGTACCTAGGCGTGGTACTGGACAACAACCTCTCGTTCCAGCTGCACCTAAAGTACATAAGAAAAAAAATCAGGAGCTATTCTGCACTGGTAGCCAGAGTTACTAGGAAAGATTGGGGACTCAAAAAAAGAGCCCTGACGCTATATTACAGGACAACGTTTCTCCCAGCAATTACTTACGCCTCAGCAATTTGGTTCCCAAAAACTGCACTGGCAGTGAATAGAAGAATTCTGGACATGATCCAAAGGACCATACTCTTAACTACGACGCGTGCGTGTAGTACAGTGAGTACCCCAGCACTACAGGTACTCACTGGAGCGCTTCCTTTGGACCTGGAGGTTGTTCGCACAGGTCTGCTATACTTGCTATCCAGGGGAGTGGCGGCCACACATCTGGACTACACAACTGACCCAACGAACAACCTAAAAACGGAAAAAACTAGATTACAGAACCACCTGCTAAAATTATGGCAGAGAAGATGGACGGAGACCACCAAGGGTGAGATAACCAGAAGATATCTGCCTGACCTCCAGAAAATCTACCCAAAACAGCCGACCTGGTACTTCCCAGGGTACCATTTGACATCTCTAATAACAGGACACGGACCCTACAATGAGAAGCTGCACGGATTCGGACTCACAGAGCACCCAAACTGTACGTGCGGGGAGACAGAAAGCTGGAATCACATAGTGTACGAGTGCCCACAATATGAAGACCTCAGAGGGGTACTTATAACAAAAATAAGATACCTACCAAAAGGATTGGAATCCCATTTCATAGATACTGAGGATGAATATAGAGCATTATCCCAGTTCGCACAAGACCTCTTCATCAGGAGAAGGACATTAGTACAATAGTAGTACTTGACTGACATCAAGTACTACTATTGAGACACCAGCCAGCACAATGTAAAGGCTGCAACTAAAGATGAGTGACACAAGCACAAGGACGGAGCTTGCCCCATGAGTAAAGAAACTTGAAACAATAGCTGCCAATAGCCATATGGCGATCTGAAGAGGGCACTCTAGCCCCCTTCACCTTTAAACCTACTTCCTTGGGGGGAGGGGGGACATTTTCGTCCTCCTCTCCTCTCCACCCTATATCTTCTACTCTGGTGGGACATGGGCATGTCCCACTGAAAACTGGGGCTACCTACTCTATTGGCCCCATATTTCTGTCTTTCTCCCCCCAGCCTTCTGCCTCCCCCCCTCTCTATCTATACGCTAGCGAAAGCCCTACCCAAAAACTTAACATATCTAAATTACCTTACGCCCATAACTTGGCCTAGCAAAACTAAGCGATTCTACCCCTACGTCGACGCGTTTCTGTCTTTCTTTTTTTATTTTTTTTATTTATTTATTTATTTTTATTTATTTTTTTTTAAGGTCCTAGCCGCCGAAATCTCAGGAAATTAAGTGGCAGGACCTGCCAGAGTGAAACAGACTACTGGGTTCCTGGTCTGCCTCCACGGGGCGTAAGTGGGGCAACGTTGGGCCTCAATAGGGGCCCAGCGGCTAAATGACCAGATGAACAACGGTACAAGGCATCACACATATACAAAGTCCATACACTTTTAAATCTCTGGCTTTTCCAGTCAACTGGTTCACCCACAATGTAAACTACGCGGAGATGGGGGGAACCCCTTGTGCCGTTTGACCCTAAACACACACTTACACTAATTCACTTGACTGTGCTAGTGCTAGTGGTGCAACAGTGCTAGTGTACCTGCAGCACCACTAGCACTGTTGCCCTACAGGTCTTGGCCGGAGCCCTTCCCCTTGACCTGGACATCATACGTACTGGAATAGCCTATTATATAAACAAAGGAATGCCTTGCACCCACCTAGACTACACAGTGGATAACAGTGCAACCCACAAGGCTGAAAAGAACAGGCTGCAGAAATACTTAAAAGAAACCTGGCAATACCGCTGAACAAACAGAACAAAAGGGAATATCACCAAAAAGTTCATCCCGGACGTAGACAGAGTTTACCCCATTCTTCCAACCTGGCTGCAACCCGGACTTTACAGGACTTACCTCCTTACGGGTCACGGGGCTTTCAATGCAAAGCTTTCAGCATTGGGAATAGTGGAGGATCCGCGTTGTACTTGCGGGGAACAAGAAAGCTGGGTGCACATTATGTTTGAGTGTGCCCAATACGAAGACCTTAGATGCAGACTAATAACTAGAGTTCACTATCTACCGAGGGATCTTGAGTCACATCTACTAGATACACAAGAGGAATATTTAGCCTTAACTGATTTTGCCCAGGGATTATTTACCAGGCGCCAAACACTAACCGCCATATACAGAAGACCTTAAAGGAATGAGACAAAACAAACCTGCAAATAGCAGCGAGTTGACACAGAGGAGCCGACTATACAGATCTTGGACTGAGTACAAAATGAACTGGGAAAAGACAAGTGACAATATATTGTCTAACCACAAGAGTCATGATTACCGCCAATGGAAGCGAAAAAAAAAAACCACCTTTAAATAGTTGTGACATCAGAACAAAGGGACACTGCCCCCAGACCTTGCGGCATAGACCCACTATATAATGACAAAAGGTAGCGTGAGGACTATCAAACATCACGGAAGGGATAAAACCCCATAATGACAGCCAGTAGACTTGATTATGACCCCAAGATAATGACCAGAAAATAGGACCCAGACCACATGCAGTCTGGAAGGATGACATCCCAGTTTAACCCCCTATTAGTGTCCCACCTAGATGAGACTCAACGGCCAGCTTTTTAGGGCCTGCAAACTGATGGAGACGACATACGGTGGCACTCTCCCGCCGGAACAGCCTATTGGCGACCCAAATCCGCACTCTCTTGAGCGGATCTTTCTTTCCAAACTCCTGGGGAGGAGAGGCTTGCCTCCCCAATTTTCTCACTCTGGTGGGGCACGGGCATGCCTCACTACCTGCAGGGGCTATCTACTCTGTCGGCCCCTTATTTCCAACTTCTTCCCCCCAGTCTTCATCCTTCCCCCAAACTTTTGTCTTGCACAGCGTTTAGCCCTACATTTCAAAATCAAAAGAGAACATCAAAATTCTTGCCCGAACCTATTTGGTTTTTAAAACTCACTTTCACCGCACAGCCCCAGTCGCGTACTATTAATACTAACTTGCTAAGTATCACTAATATCAACCTCGATTTATTTATTTATTTTTTTTTATTTTATTATTATTATTTATTTATTATTTTTTTTTTTTTTGGTCCTAGCCACTGAAATCCCAGGAAAGTAAGTGGCAAGACCAGCCAGAGTACAAATATTGGTAACACCCGGCCGGCCTCCCTGTGGCGGGTATTGGTAACGTCGGGTCTCACTAGGGGCCCGGCGGCTAACAGGCCGGATGAACAATGGGCACAACAAACTACACAGTACATATCCCACACACTTTTAAATCTCTGGCTTGTCCGATACAGAGAACATACGCGGAGATGGGAGAAATCCCAGGTGCCGTCAGACCCCGAACATACCTAATACCTAATAATTCACTTGACTGGACCTCATCTGATCATCGAACAATTACCTTTCAACTAAACCGGAAACTAAATAGACAAATGCAACACAGATATGCTGTTGAGAAGGCAGACTGGCCTCTCTTCCAGCAGTCATTACGTACAGCTGCTCAAGAACTTGACACAGAAGGACTAGACCCAGATAGACACCAAGCTAAAATTGTCAAGCTTATGACAGATGCAGCAAACAATTCCATAAAGCGGAAAAAACCTACCCCGGGAGCTGTTTCCTGGTGGTTCCCAGAATTACAACAACTCAGACGTGTGGTAAACACCTGCCGAAAAAATTTTCAACGTGCCAGGCGTAGCTGGCCTGCAGTAGAGGTGGAAGCACTACGACAACAGTACCGAACGGCCAGGAATCAATATACAGCAAAGATCCGTGAACGAAAACAACGCTCCTGGGAGCACCTAGTATTCACAGTTGGAAACGACAACCCCTGGGGAGTGGTCTACAGAGTGACCACAAATAAACTCCCCAGAGGCCAAGTCATCCCCACAACCAAGAAGCCACAAGGGGAGTACACCAAAACGTGGCAGGAATCCATCAATAATATCCTAGATGCCATGTTCCAGAAACACCTGGATCCAACCACCCCAGAACAAACATCGCTCTGCCTAAGAAATAGTACCTACACAACAATCGAAGAGGAGGAGCTCTTTACTAGGATGGAACTGGACATTGCAGCCGCCAAACTAAGAAACAGGAAATCACCAGGTGCAGACTTATTAGAGCCAGAAATCGTAAAAAAGGCAGTTGAGACTATCCCAGAAAAACTACTAAATTTATTTAACCAGTGCCTAAAAGAAGGCTATTTCCCACACACCTGGAAAACGGCAACACTTCGGCTCATCCTCAAAAATCCAACAAAGCAGCAGGATCTCCCAGGGTCCTACAGACCCATAGCCTTACTGTCTGTACTGAGCAAACTAATGGAACACCTTCTACGAAATCGGATAGAAACTCACTACTCAAACGCAGGCCTTCAACCCCGAAATCAGTTCGGGTTCAGAAAAGGACACTCCACCGTAGATGCATTGGAAAATATTGTTAACGCCACAACCAACCGAAAGTACTTCCTCGTCATCGCTGGGGCGTTTGACACTCTCTGGTGGCCAAGTGTCCTCGGCAGGCTCCGGGAGGCTAACCTGCCAGCAAATCTATACAAATGCATCAGTACATACCTCTCAGATAGATCAGTCACAGTCACTGCTCCGTATCACGGTTGATACACAGAGGATGCCCACAGGGTTCCGTTCTGGGCCCTCTTCTTTGGAATGTCGTCCTAGACGGCTTCCTAAATCTCAACCTTGGAAACGTCACATCCCAGGCTTATGCAGACGATCTTATTCTGATGCTTGCTGAGGACTCCAGAGCACAATTAGAGAACTCCGCAAATAGAGCAGTCACTATCCTGCAAGACTGGGCTGACAACAACAAACTCACAATTTCTCCAACCAAGACATGTTCAGTCCTACTCAGGGGGAACCTAGATATTAGGAGGCCTCCCCAAATCAAAGTCCAGGGGAAAACCGTCAAACTCGCAACGGAATTAAAACATTTGGGAGTCATGCTCGATAGGAATCTATCCTTCACACCACATCTGACATACATCAGGAATAAAATCAGAAACTATTCTGCACTCTTTGCAAGAATCACCCGTAAGGACTGGGGCTTGAGGAAAAGGACCCTCGCCCTCTTCTATACGACAGTATTCCTGCCAGCCATTTCATATGCCTCCGGAGTCTGGTACCACAAAGCGACCACCGCGGTCAACAGGAGAAAACTCGAGACGATACAAAGATATACTCTGCTAACGATCTCCAGAGCCTGCAGGACGGTGAGTACTCACGCGCTGCAGGTCCTTATGGGTGCCCTTCCCCCCCCCCGAACCTGGAGATCGTTTGTCGCGGAATCCTACACCACCTCAGCAGAGGGAAAACGTCCACCTGCCTGAACTACACGATTGACTTAGCCAATGACCCTAAAATGGAAAAGAAGCGACTCACACTGCATCTCCAACAGACCTGGCAAACCCGCTAAGAAAATTCAATCAAAGGTGAAATCACCCGGAAATTCTTGCCGACAATTCAGACGGTATATCCAAAATATCCCCACTGGCTGTCTCCAGGACTCCTGGTCACATACCTACTCACCGGACACGGTGCATTCAGACACAAGTTGTCAGGCTTCCGACTCAGTGACACTCCTCTCTGCCACTGAGGCCAAACAGAAACATGGGAACACCCCATGTATCACTGTCACCTGTATCAAGATCTACGCTGCCGGCTCATCACTGAAATTCGATTCACACTGCAAAACCAGGAACACCTCATCCTTGAAGAAGAAGACACCTCCAAAGCGCTAACAAAATTCGCTCAGGGCCTCTTCAGCAGAAGACGGACCTTCCCCCAGCCGCAACCACTGCAATGAAGAGAATGCAAGTACCCATCAAAGCTGCCCATAATCTGAAAAACAATTCGACACCACTAAGGACCACCAGAACAAATCAAACTCGCAGGGATCCGACTTCATAACAGAAGGAACAAAATGAAATCGCAAATGCACATCCAAGCTGACTGGACTAAATAACCTCGGATGGGATCTTAACCAATGAATGGCTACAAAATAAACTGGACTTTGTAAACCTCGGATGGGACAATGTCCCAAAAATGACATTCCACCGACTGAAGAAACTGCAGAGCCTCTCTGCACACTAGCCTTATTGGCGATCTGACCTGGCGCCCTTGCCTGGTCCACTTTTCTTCCCTTTCCCTGGCCGGGGGGGGGGGAGGTGATGGTCCCTCTGTCTCCTTCCCTCCCACACTTTCCCTTCTGGTGGGGCATGCCCCACCAAATCTTGGAGTCATCCTCCCTATGGACTCCATTCTTCTGTCTGTCGCCCCATTCCCCAGCCTTCAGTCTCCCTCCCACTCTAACTGAAAATTGTGGCCAATCAAATTTGATTCGCTCACAATTCGGCCTAGCACAACCACCACGCGATAACCTCTCAATTTTTTTTACTTATTTATTTTTTTCTTTTATTTTATTTTTAGGTCCTAGCCACTGAAATCTCACGAAACTAGGTGGCAGGACCTGCCAGAGTACTTATTTAAAATATTGATGTACCTGGTCTGCCTCCACGGGGCAAAGTGTGGGCAACGTCTGGCCTCAGCAGAGGCCTGGCGGCTAAATGGCCAGAAGAACAACGGTACACAACACTAATCATGTACAATATCCATACACTTTTAAATCTCTGGCCTTTACAGCATACTGTATCACACGACAATGTAAACTACGCGGAGATGGGGGAAACTCCTGGTGGCGTTTGACCCCAAATACACTTTACACTAATTCACTTGACTGGTTGGAGGCAGGTGTTATATAGCGTCAGTAACAGATCCGGGGTGGAATACACCCCGGATCTGTTACTGACGCTATATAACCTGCCTCCAACAAGGAAACTTTCTTAATGACTGGAAAATTGCCAACATCAAACTTAAATTGAAAAATCCATCAAAGCAGCCAGAAAAACCAGAGTCCTACCGCCCTATCGCCTTACTCCCCAGTTGTAAGCAAACTATTCGAGAGAATGCTGCACAAGAGGCTCCTCCACTATTACGAAGGGGCAAACCTAACAAACACAATGCAATTTGGATTCAAACCTGGCCTATCCACGATCGAAGCTCTCAAGACACTGCTGGATAAAGTAGAAGCCTGTACTACCAAATATTTTCTTGTTATCAGTATTGACTTCGCAGGGGCGTTTGACGCCATCTGGTGGCCGAGCGTCCTCGCGAGGCTTAGGCGGGCTGGAGTGCCCCTAAACCTGTATAACACAATCAGGAGTTACCTAACACAGGGAACGATCGAAGTACATGCACCGTATAGGAAGCTAACTAGACAAATCCACAGGGGGTCTCGCAGGGCTCTGTCCTAGGACCCCTGTTATGGAATATGATTTTAGATGAATTCCTGGCCCTTGATATTGGCGACGTCGGCGCCCAGGCCTTCGCCGATGATTTGATAATAACTGTTGCTGCTGACTCACGAGCGCAGATCGAAGAAAAAGCCAACCACGCGATACAAATTTTGCAAAACTGGGCTACAATCCATTGCCTGCGGATTTCTCCAAGTAAGACCTGCTCGGTACTCCTGAAGGGCAGACTCGACCTTGCCAGACCACCGCAAGTGAAAATCCAAGGCACCGCAATAAAACTTGCTACAGAAATCAAATATCTCGGAATCATCATTGACAAAAATCTGTCTTTTCAGTCCCATCTCAAGTACATTAAACAAAAGATACGGAAATATTCTGCATTGGTCGCAAGAGTGAGCAAGAGGGACTGGGGGCTAAGCAAGCGAACCCTGTCCCTCTACTACAAATCTACCTTCATCCCGGTCATCACATATACTTCACCAGTTTGGTACAAAAGGGTAACCACAGTTGTAAATAGAAGAACCTTGGCCAGCATCCAGCGGTCAATAATTCTGACAATCACACGAGCTGTCTCCACAGTCAGCACGCACGCACTCCAGATTCTGGCCGGAGTCCTCCCGCTGGACTTGGAAATCATCAGATGCGCCCTGACATATAATATGGCAAAAGAAATACCGTGCACTATCCTGAACTTCACGTTGGATCTCACCAACAACAGGAAGCTTGGAAAAACCAGACTGCTCGACTACCTCCGACAGGAATGGCAGGATCGGTGGACAGAAATCACCAAGAAGTTCCTCCCTAGCGTAAACAGTCTTTCCAAAACTCCCGAGTTGGTTCCAACCAGGGCTCCATGTCACCTTTCTGCTCACAGGGCACGGGCATTTAATGCAAAACTATGTAGCTTCCGAATCACTGAGGATCCCCGTTGCCTCTGTGGCCACGAGGAAACATGGCAACATCTCATGTATGACTGCGACCAGTATGAGGACCTGCGATGCAGGCTCACCACTGCTATCACCTACTTCCCGCAGAACATGGAACAGCATCTTCTCGACTCGGAACAAGCATACAAAGCCCTTACCATTTTTGCACAGAAACTCTTTGCTAGAAGGCGAGCACTTATAGCAAACCACCATGCACAGCACCCAGAAGCTGATGATGAATCCCAAAACCAGGACTAGAGAAAATCTGAATACACAAGAAAACTGTACCAAATAACCCACGAACATGACCATCATTTAGCCTTGTTCACGAGGGAACTGACAACCAGGAAGACCAACGGCTGAACCAGAGACAAACTGACACAGGACTTGATATGAACCGGCTACAAATTATTTGCACTGGACCACTAACTGGATGACTAAACCAAATGACCAACGCACGAACTAAGAAAATGATATCACCAGGACCCAATGCTGCATCCTCATAACATGCACAATAGGCGAACTGAACAGGTTACATGACCAACCATAGGATAAGACTGCTCATGTATGCCCCTGCGACTAGGATTTGACTCTTACATTGAAAAAGATCACCAAAGAAGATCCGGGTCAGATCGCTTGGACCCCCACGTGCTCAACACTGTCAATGCCCGATGGCGATCTGTACCGGGCTCCCTTGCCTGGTACCTTTACTCCCTTTCCCCTGGTGGGGAGGAGGAAACAGTCTTGTCTTCTCTCCACCCCTGCCAACCCTGATTCTTCTCCTGGTGGGGCTTGGGCCTGCCTCACTGAAAATCCTGGGGTCGCCTTCTGTCTTCCCCCCCTACTCTGCCTAATACGCCCGCGTATAACCCCACACAAACTGCAAAAACTTAACTTCGTCCAAATTAAACCGCATGCACCTCAACTGGCTTTTCTAATTCCAGCGCTCACCCCTACCGAGTTTTTTTTTTTTTTTAGGCCCTAGTCACTGAAATCTCAGGAAACTAGGTGGCAGGGCCTGCCAGAGTAAAATTTCATTCTGTGTACCTAGTCTGCCTCCATGAGGCCAAGTGTGGGCAACGTTGGGCCTCAGTAGAGGTCTAGCGGCTAAATGGCTAGATGAACAACGATACACAACCCTACACATATACAAAATCCACACACTTTTAAAGCTCTGGCCTTCCCAGTGAACTGGTACACCCACAATGAAAGCAACGCGGAGATGGGGGAAATCCCTAGTGCCGTTAGACATCAATACACTTTACACTTTAATTCATTTTATGTCGACGCCAATATGGCCGCCGTTGTGTTCGGATGTACGATATATCGCTCCGTGATTTTTGTATTTAAACTACAGTGTGTTCTGTCAAGAAGATATACAGTACAGGAGTCCCTTGGTGAGAAACGTTTTGCATTCTACCGGGTATTTAGTTAGATTCCAGCGTCATTTATCTGTTTCCTTTGTTGCCAGACCGCACTGGTCACCATGTGGCTGATGGCAGGGAAATAGAGAGCCGACCAATATAATGTGGCTGGTATGGTGGTAGTACGGAACCCGGCTGGTATCTGGCCATTGACTGGGAAGGTTGCCCTCATAGTGATTGCCTCCTGCATTAACTTGTACAGAAACAACGTTCCAATATTTCTGGACTGTGTTTAAAGCAACATTATAGAGAAAATCATGACTTTTGTGCTTTCCATGGTGACGTGTGAACTTCTTACTCGTGCGACACATTGAAATCGTGATGTCACCATCGTCTTCAGCGTTCCCCGAAAACACCACAGGGAGCTAATCCCATCGCTCTGGGTGCACTATAGCACTTGGCTGTTTCCCCCCCCCCACCACGTGACCAAGAGGAGAACTTAAACTTGCAAAACACTTAATAAACCTACGGACTTGTGGTTAGAGTCCATCGACAGCTCTTAGAGCCCTACTTTCAACAAGTACGCCCAAAACCCGATAATCCAGAATACCAACAAAATGGAGAGAAAAATCGGACAGAACTACCGTCGCCGCGGATCAAGATCAAAATAATGACTCTATATTGATATAAAACCAAGAAGAGACGGAAAACCCCCGCTCAGGAACCTCCCCCGACCAAAGGAAAAAATTGGAAAATGACTGCCCCGAAATCAGAAAGGAAAACACGCTTGCAATCCGAGCAAAAAGTAGCTGCCACACAGAATGACATTACAGAGGACAAACGGGATGCTAATGACGCACCAAAGAAATGCGGAGTCCCTCCGCCATGGACCCCTACGCTGCCTGAAGGTTCTGTTCTGGTCCAGCAGACCAGATGCTGGTCCTCCGGATGCAGCTCGAAAACAAGTTGAAGGAATCCTCTAGCAGAATAACCTCTGCCCTCAGAGGAGAAATTGTGACCATCTGGACCAAGCTGGAAACAGTTCTACAGAAGGTCCAGGTAGAAGCAATAACAAATAAGGCCTATATGGTGTGTGGGGCAAAACAAATGCCACAGCGGGCACCCACTTACGCAGAAACGCTGAGGAAACCTACATACGTACAGACCAAAAGTCACTCGGTCAAAAGAAAAATCCTTCTGCCCACACCCAACATAGTGGCTGTACGACCAGTAAGGAATGAAAAATCCACCAGTGAGGAAATAAAGAAGAACTTGAAAGAGGACATCAAAGCTATCCGAAAAACTAGGAACCCCAGAATAGTTATTGAAACGGCAACCAAAGAAGAAGCACAGCAGATAATAACAAACCCCAAGATCTTCACCCTAGGCCTTACCGCAGAGTCCCCCTCCCCAAAAGAAAAGGGCCATCTGTAATCATTTTTTATATTGACCAGGATATGACATCTGAAAGTGTAAGGGAAGAGATATACAGGAAAAACCTCCTAAACGAATTATCTGACAAGGATGAAAAACAGCTGCTTATACCCAAGTACAGAACAAAATCTAGAAATAGTGGAAACTGCCACTGAATGGTAGAGCTGCCCCCGAAGCATGGCAGATCCTACGAATGCAAAACGCCATATACATAGAGTGGAGCAGTCATAGATTTAGAGAACGTGTGGATGTACCAAGGTGCTTCCGAGGCCACACACACACCTGCGCCTAAAAAGAAGCAATATGTGGCCACAATTACAGCAGCTGCCCAAAGAAAGTAAAAGATCTCATCTGCACATCCCTGAGGTTAAATCATGCCCATTCCACACGCGACAAACTGCTCAACCTACCAGAAAGCTAAGAGTTCATACCAGTCACGAATCAGTTATGGGGATACACCATAAGAAATTTAAAAACGGAATCCTGGTGGTGCACCAAATAAACGCGCAGCGGGCCAGAGCAGTGACCGACCAACTACGGCAAAGCACTGATGAGGCTAATGCAGATGTTATCCTGATACAGGAGTCCTACACTCACACAGGGCAAGTCAGGGGCTATCCGCTCCGATATAAAATTGTACAATGCAACGAAGACACTCCGAGGGGGGGGGGTGGTAGTACGGAACCCAGAGATTACCACAACTCTGCACGCCATGGGCAGCATGTGCCCATATTATTAGCGGCCTGTTTTATGATCTCGATGTACTGCAGTACATCGAGGTAAGTGATAGCGAAATAGATTTCGCTATCACTTACCTACAAACGGTGCAAGAAACCCTGGCAGGACAAAGAGTCGTAATCGGCGCCGATGTAAACTGCCGCTCCCCTGTCTGTCACAGCACTACACCGGACCGACGAGGTACCAGGAATGGACAGAGGCTTGAGGAGTTCCTAGCAAATTCTATCTTCACTGTAAAGAATCAACCCTTCAAGCTACCGACATACTGCAACACCCTATGGGAATCAACCATAGACATCACGCTAACCACAAGAAACATAAAAGCTCATGTGACCGATTGGACTGTGCAAAACGCTTGAACCATATCGGATCACCGTACAATCACCTTCAATATCAAGAAAACGATGCCAAGACCAACAAATGACAAATACATGGCGAGCAGGTTCGCTATCAAAAAGGTAAACTGGGAGCTCTTTCGAGAACAATTGATCCGCAAAGCACAATCACAGCAGAAAGTGACAGGATACAGGAGAAAGTCACCCACATTATAACCACTGCAGCGGAAATGGCGATGAAAATGAAGACACCCTCCGTAGGAGCCATGCCGTGGTGGACCCGGAGTTACAAAGACTACGAAAGCAAGTTCAAATAAAGAGAAAGAATAACAGAAGGCGCGGAGAACCTGGCCACCGGCAGATGTAGCCTATCTAAGACATCAATACTAACAGCTACGCAATGCCTACGCTGAAAAAATAAAGAAAAATAAGAAAGCCTCCTGGGAGCGACTATTCTCTGCGACCGGAAATGAGGACCCCTGGAGGTTGTATACAAAATAACCACAAATAAGCTCCCCAGGGGGGAAATAACGACGGCAACAAAAACGCATCAAGGATTCCTCACTAAAACATGGGATGATTCAATTAATAACATTCTAAATGCGATCATTCTAGAACCCCAAGATAGCCTCAGTGACAAGCAGGAAGAAATCTCTCAAGTGAACGAGGCATACACATCGCAACAAATGGAGCCGCCCTTCACCATGGAGGAGCTACAAAATGCTGCGGCACAGATGCGAAATAGGAAATGCCCTGGACCGGACCTCCTGGAGCCGGAGCTGATCAAAAAGGCTGTGGAATACATACCTGGTCTCCTGCTCAAACTTCTAAACTGCTGCCTGCAAGCGGGGAAATTTCCGACCTCCTGGAAAACCGCAAATCTGAAACTCATCCTGAAGAACCCTAACAAGCCACCGGATTCCTACCGACCGATAGCTTTACTGACTACCCTGAGTAAACTATACGAAAGGCTGTTGCATAAAAGAATTATGAGCCACTACAAAGCCGCAAACCTAGAATCACCAAAACAATATGGATTCAAACCGGGATTATTAACTATAGAAGCAGTCCAAAACTTTATATTCAAAGCAACCCAATGCGACAGGAAGTACTTCCTAGTCAATCGCAGTGGACTTCGCCGGGGCGTTCGATACCCTGTGGTGGCCGACTCCTGAAGGCAGCGCTCCCAAAAAACCTCTACAAGTGTATAAAGGATTACCTAACCGCCCGAAGAATTGAGGTGGTAACACCTTTTCGAAAATTGGCTCGATGGGTCCGCAGGGGCTGCCCCCAGCGCTCGGTCCACTCATGTGGAACATTGTCTTTGACGACTTCCTGGCTCAGGACTTGGGCGAAGTGAGCTGCCAGGCCTTTGCTGACGATTTGGTACTGGTGGTGGAGGCGGACTCCAGATCGGGCCTGGAGACTCATGCAAACCAAGCAATACAGGTTTGGGGAAAACTACACATGTTGAAGATCTCACCCACGAAGACGAACTCTGTTCTACTGAAAGCAGTGCTCGACATCCACAGACCATCGCAAATAAAGATAGCAGGAGCAACAATCAAACTTACAAAACAAATACGATATTTAGGAATTACAATCGACAGTAATTTATCCTTCACTCCTCACATCATCCACCTGAAAGAAAAACTAAGGAATTACGCAGCATTAATAGCAAGAGTCTCACGCAGGGACTGGGGATTAAACAGAAAAACCCTGTCCCTGTACTACAAAGCAATTTTCATCCCAGCCATTACCTACGGATCCCCGATATGGTACAAAAAAGCAGGAACAGTAGTAAATAAAAGACACCTGGACACAATCCAACGTAGCATTATGCTCATCATCTCTCGTGCATGCAGGACAGTGAGCACGCACGCCCTTCAGGTCTTGACAGGAGTCCTCTCACTGGACCTGGAGGTGACTCGCTGCGGACTGATACATCACCTGTCTAAGGGAACACCGACTAAAATCTATGGATTCACCCTAGAACAAAACAACAACCGCAAAGCAGAAAAGCATAGAATCGTGGCTCATCTGCTACAGCTGTGGCAGGACAGATGGACAGCATCAAACAAAGGCGAAGTGACGAAGAGATTCATACCACTGGTTGCCAAGACGTATCCAAAAGCCCCCCTCCCCCTCGTGGTTAAGCGCAACCTACTTACAAACGGGCTAGGGCCCATTCAAGGCAAAATTGAACATGCTGGGTATAACGGAGGAGCTAACTTGCACCTGTGGTGAGCCTGAAATATGGCATCATATAATGCACGACTGTCAGTGCTATGAGGAACACAGAAACGTGCTAATAACTAAAATACAGTACATACCAAAAAAACAAAGAACACCATCTCTTGGACACAGAAGACGACTACGCGGCTTTCAGCCAGTTTTCACGAGAAGTCTTCGACCGAAGAAAAACGGAAATTGCCATCCACAATGAATGAAAGTAAATTACATACTCGAAGAAAATCGACCACCCTGCAAAGAGCAAGAGGAAATCAAAATGAGCATGGAAGAAGATAAGCCCGACCAAAGTGAGGCCACAAACGGATCAAAGGACCCTACAAAGATCAAGAAAATAGCAAAGTGACAAGGAACCTGGTGAGACACAGCCACAGGAACTAACCGACCAAGATGAGTACGTGCAAACAAACCAAGTGACAAAAAACATGGACTGGACATAAATGCAGGAACTACTTGCAGTACGCCATATGGCGGTCTGAATAGGACTCCCTCGTCCTATTCACCTTTAATTCCCAATCACCCAGGCAGGGAGAGTTCACTCCCCCTGATTAAGGCATCCACTTACCCAGGGGGGGGGGATGACATAGAAGCTGTTCTTGGAATCTACCGAATTGCTGGTTTGTCGATCTCTGTGTCCGGTTTCTGAGGATTCTGTCCTTAATCTGACAGCACGGCTGTCATCCACAAATAATCATCGGCAAAAGCTCATCATCCTCAGAGACTTTAACCTTCCACTGCCAGCCACAAAGAAGCTCCTAGATACACTGTCAGTGAACATGTCGGAAATGGGCATTGGTCTTATTCATGTTCCTCCCTCACATGGCGATGCCACCCTGCAGCGCATCTTCTCAAACTGTTTAGTAAAGGAAACCCTGACCATAACTGAGAACTTCCTCCCTTCCGATCACGTTCCCATTGCTGCTCTGATATCTCTGCAGGCACCTAAGGATGAACGTACATAAGTACAAACTACAAACACTGTCAGGAGAGTATACAATCCAAAATACATCAACATTGGAAAAGTTACTACCCTTTTCCAACTTTACCATGGAACATACTGGCTGAGCTGAACATAAACGAGGCTGCCTACTGGCTTTCGAGATGGATTGAATTCATTGCATGGTCTGCAATGTCCAAAACTTGCATCCTTAGTCCCCACTCAAAGCCATGGTGGAATGACCTCCTGACTAGGGCCTTTAGAGAAAAACAGGTAGCCCATACCTCCTACAAGAAGTCGCCTTCACTAGAGTCATACGCCAAATTTTCCAAAGCAAGGATGGATTTCCAGAAGATTAAAACAATTTGCTATTGACAATTTCATAAACGGCTGGCTATCCAGGAGAAAACGTCTGTGGTCCACAAGTCATACTTGTACCCCTCTATCTTTAGATTTCCAGGAATGGCGTGAGCATGTGCTGCGTTTTAAGCGAGATCACCGTGTGTCCGAAGTATCCTTGGAACGAAGCGTTTAACGTTTCTTCACCTTCTAGTAATACAGAAATTTCCGAAGAACAGCTAATAAAAATAATAAATTCACTACCTGACAAGTCCACCATAGGAATTGACGCAATACCTCTTTTTAGTCTAAAAATTGCTTCTTATTTCATCAGAAAAGAGCTCACTCAACTCTACAACAAAGTACTCAAATTTGCACAGGTGCCTTCAAGCTGGTTATCATACAGAGTAGTGGCAGTTCCGAAGAAGCCCTGTGCGAAAAGACCGGCTGACTTAAGGCCAATATCAATTGCCTCTCCCTTCCTGAAATGATTCGAGAAGTGCATCTATAATGATGTAGCACTCGCAATCTTTGCGCATATGCCAGAACACACTCATTATGCCATGCCTACAGTCATTATCACAGAAAATACTTCAGGCCTAGAATGACAACGAAGATCTGCACACCATTTTTCTGGACATGAAATCTGCTTTCGACTCAGTCCAAATAACACCCCTTCTTGCCTTACTTGAGATTCTACGGGATATCCGGAAATATGCTCGAGATCCTCAATAATTTGCTATCTAGAAGAATGCTTCACTTCAAAGGCGTCACAAAAAAATTAGTCACTAAAAGCGTCGAAGTAGGGATCCCGCAAGGTGGTTCTCTCTCAGCCTTGTTATTTGCAGCAATATTCGTACCACTAATGAATCAAATTCCAGCTTTCCTATCGTATGCTACTTGCCATGCAAACGCCATGTTGGTGATTCACAAGAAAGACAAAGCTAACATACAGGTATGTTAGCTTCGCACTCTCAAAATAAAAAACGAACGAAATTTGCTTATTTTTATGAACAGGGATTAATACTTTCTGGAAAGCGCACATCTTGACAGCCATATCCATGGTCACGAACTGGAATGCGAAAAACCCTACCACTTGGCATACAGACACATACTTTATACCAACGTATGATAGTAAGTATGCCAAATTTTTTAGCCTGTCAAACTATCTCATCTTTAAGCCAAGTCGGATGACTTCTACTGATACAGCATCTTCTCTACTTCCGGAATTGGCAGGAAATGTTCTGACTCCCACAGACAGTGTCAAATTCCTAGGAGTAATCCTTGATGCCAACCTCACCTATAAAAAACAAATCCAAGCCCAGTATTCCAAAGCCCTGAGAGCATTCTGGGGAATGAAAACTGATCTGTGCAAAACGCACAATAAGCAAATAATCAAGAAATACCTTGCAACTTACTTCTGTAGTGTGCTCTCCTATGCCGTGGAAGTTTGGTCGGCGGCTCCACCCACCAGCCTCAGGAAACTATGGGGCCTCGAATTCTGGGTGCTGAAGTGGGCCAACTTGTGGTCGCACCAGATATAGACAACATCTAAATCTACTCTCTGCTGCAACCTGCAATGTACGCGCATAGTCCACAGAGCCCATGTGCTAAAAATAAAGTCATTCCTTCATCTGTGCTCAGCTAAGCAGGATCACATCAACATCTGGAACACGGTTGGATGGCGTTTGCCAGGCAGACATCTCCGTTGTACCCCCTGCTTGTGCTCAAGGCTTCAGTGGTTATAGAATTTCAATAGACACTTCCCAATTGTGACTCTGGGCACGCTCAATATCGACCTGTGGACTACAGAAAAGGCATATCACCTTGGCATCTTGTCCTATCTTGCTGTTTGTAAAGGACATTTATGTAAGTGCCGATCTTAGTTAACCGATGTCATTTCATGTTCTGCTCAACTTGTAGTCCTTTTTCGCTGTAATTACTACTTCATTTTTACATTTTGATTATCATCTTTGTTTTTATCTATTAATTATTATTTAGTTATTATTATTATTTTATTTCATTTTTTTTTCTATTATAAAACAAAATCACTTGTGTAAACAACGATTTGTAAGATTCCTCTGGCTTTCTGTGTAAGGAATCACTATTATATACAATTTATATTAACATCGTTTGCAGATACAGTGAAATCAGGTATTAAAATGTTTTAGCCCCCCCCCCCCCCAACACACAGGGGTTGTACTTTTAAAACGTTTTCCTTTTTGGAAAAATTATGTCAATTCCTCCCTCAATTTAATTTTATTTTCAACCAATAAAAATTATTATTTTTTGCAAATATTGTCTCAGTGATTCTTTTAGTATTAGAGAGAAAAATAACCTTTTAAGAGTTTAATTTTAAACCTTAAATAGATTTCACCCATCAAGTATACACAGAGGTTAGGGAAAATTAACAATCATTGCCGATTAAAGTGATAAGACTTCAAACAACCACACAGTTTTAATTTGTCAGCGTTTCAAGAACATGTAATAACCTTTTAACGACAGTTTAATTTTACTATGGAATAGATTTTACAAACCAACATTGCAAGTAAACACACACAGCTTTAATTTTCAGCTTTTCAAGAACAGATGGATCTTTGGAATTTTATTTTCAGGTCTCACCAACAGTTGGAAACAACAAGGAATTTATCTTTCTGAAAAGGGGAAAGAAAAGGGGGGTTTTCCATCCCACACACAAGGTTTGGTTTGTTTATCAAACCAAGTCCATATCATCACCACTCCAAAATAAAACTCCCCAGAATTCCTGGAGACGACACCCTCCCGCAGCATAACTACCCTCCAAAATGGAGCTTCCCGATTAAGATCCACAATGCATTGCCACATAATTAACGTCAAAATTATTCACAAAAATTCAATATGATGTCACAACCATCTAACGGAAGAACCGGCATAGTCGTGAGCTACAATTGACTGCTCACTGAGGATAGCAATCGTCGTGCCAACCCCCCCCCCCAAAAAAAAAAATTGAAATGACCACTAACGCCATCTTTCGAAAGAGAAACAAACCAAAGCCAGAAAATATATATACCGATTTTTTCCCCACCCTTCGCAAAGGATTCTGGGTCAATTTCGTTCATAAGGTAATCCGATACTACTGTGGCAACATTTACAAAGATTTGAAGCTACTTTTGATTTATCCTATAGCTGTAATTACTCTATAACGTATGTTAAATAAGTAAATATCCGTTTCAATTATTTATGTACTAGGAATAACCAAAAGTTGACACTTACACTGAGGAATGCAAGGGTGTTCGTAACGGGGTACTTCGCATCCATCTTCTGGAATCGCATAGCTATAGGCGAACACTGTGGCGTTGAAATATGCGCAGCTCTCTGGACCTCTGAACTCATCTCGTCTCTGGCCATTGTAGTCCCCGCACAGACCACATTGTTTCCCTTTGTAGTAAGGCGTCACCTGTCAGAATATCATTAAACGTGAATGCTTACTAACTTGTAATTAAAATCTCTTAATTCAACTCACATGCTACAAGAATCCTAACTCACAGTCTGATTCTGGACTATAACCCATAAATTTAACTATATAAGTAGTGTAACGGCATAGTTTGATTTTATCTCATACTGTGGCTACCTTCACTAATTATGTAGTTAAATTTATGGGTAAACTATGGTGTATTTACACCGATATTATTAGTTCATTATGAGGTTTATCCACAAAAGAGATATCTGCTTTTTTCCTAAAACTGAAAATTAATTATGTCTGAAACATCATAGAATGCCACAACTTATTTTTTTATAGCAATAATGAGCGGTTAAGCCATTACATATTAAAAAATAAACTGCAGCAAACAGATAAGAAGGTTTTGGCGAAAGGAATCAACAATATCAGGACCGTCTCACTTAGAAGAAGAAAAAGAATAGTATTGTCATATTTTCAACTATAAACCGACTTTAAAATCTCATTTTCATAGAATAATCGGTCAATCAGGTTTCGTGTTCATCATCCATTTGTTTCGATTACAAGTAATTCAGAGAACAGAATGAAATAAGTTTTCACAGGTAACTGGCATTTACGTATGCAGATTTAACGTAAACGTTTTAACACTTTGGATAACATCTCACTTAATTACAGAATACATATTTATGCGGAACTTCTATTAACAGAATTTCTTTAAATATCTCTCTTACGGCCCAGTTTGATTAAATTAACCGTTCTGAACAGTGAATTTAGAGAACTGTTTATCGATATTATACTGAGCAGCATTTTCGAACAATGTTTTCACATAGTGTGAAAAACTGATTTTAGCCTGCAATCCACTTAGCGCCATCTATCGGTGCATATTCCTACTCAATTCAACCAAAGGAATTTTTTTCGCTTTTATGAAGAACTTTAAATACGACAACCTCGGTAACTGAGAGGTGCCGGAATTTTCGAATTCTATACCAGGGGGCAGTGAAGCGTAATTAAGCACTGACAACTACTTTTTTTTACATCAGTAAACATTTATGACTAGAAGATAGTGCTACCTATCCCTATCAAAAATCCCACCATTGCAAATAACAGTTCAGTTGAAGTGTAAACAAAATCACGCCGTACTCTGTAGTGTCGATTTTAAATGCATGCTTATTGCAGGGACGATCATTCTTTACGCAAAGATATATTTTCATTTATACGAATAGGTAGTAAATACACGAATGTACTTTCATTTATATATGAGGTTAAGAAGGGGGACTATAATTTATCTCTCCAGGGACCAACGAAACATGCACTGAAAATGTGCTGTTAATTGAACATTTTCTTAACGTAGACATACTTCTATTACAAGTTAGGTGCATTTATTTTTATTTTTTCTGTGATTAACTGAACTTGCAGTAAATATAGTTATCTTCTCATCAGTTATTACTAAGATTACAGAACACTTAATATAACCTGTATAGTTTTACGATCTCGAAACTTGGCCATTCAGTTTAATTACAATATTATAATGTGCATCGTTCTCTTCCATATACTTTTAAGTCCCTTCTCTCTTTTACATGTTATCTCTTCAAAGCCATACCACGTTCACACGCCTGTATAAAAGTTAACAATACTACATTTAATATAACTTCTGTTTTTTTTCTTATGTGAAAATATCTATAGCGGTAACTAACAATGGAATGTAACGGAAGTTTAGAAACACGTGACTGGTTGGAAAAGTGATGTGAAATACTGAAATTAAAACGTAAGCACACGGGACCACGGTAGCCTTGTGGCAACGTTGCCGGCTTGCTGAATAGCTGATCGAGGTTCGATTCCAGCTGCTACCCTGATGGGAATTTTCCCAGGGGCATTCAGTATTGAGTTTGGCGGTCTCAAACCGTGGTCGTGAGGTTTTTCACCGGGATTGACTCCGGTTTTCCCCTCACAACAGACAAACCGCCTTCGCGACGAGGGGTACACGAAAATTTGATAGGGTTAGGGCCGCGTGTAGAGTGAACTTCGCAGCGTTTTCGCTGCGAACTTTACCCTTGAGGGAAGGGGGTTAGTGGGATAGCCGCGCCACCATGCATCTTTTAAAGAGCAGAAGATGTCTGTTAAACAGACATCTTTCTGCTCCTTAAAATAATGCAGTGGATTTCAGCTGCATCGATTAATTATGCTGTTCGGCAAAAATCAATTGCTGGGATTTGCAGCTGCTGCAAAGTATAAGTTCATTGTAAACATTTGCTGTAATGATTTACAGCAAAAAGCACTATTTATGCGGGAATAGAGAAAACTTCGTTTCGGCGTGTGGTCCACCCCTATATTAATAAAAATTTTATATAATTATTTTTTTTTCTTTAAAATAAATGTTGACTTACACCCTATTAAAATCCCGAGCGGACACAAATCGCAACTCTGATTGCAATTTTCAGGCCGTATAAAGCACTGAGTTAGCAGAGCATGAAGACGACACAAATAACAAATTTTTGATGAGCTTTATTTAAACAAAATTTACATATATAGGAACTACATGATACAAGAAAATTCACCATTTCATACACATCAAATATTCCTCATATTGTATACATAATTTACTTTGGTAACACAACCCTTCCTTTCCTTACTGGCAATATCTCACACACACACAATTTATAAACTCCAACTCTTGCTTAGGAAAAGGTGGTTCTCCTCCTTTACAGGTTTACACATATCAGTTGTAACTTACTTACTACAAATCACTTATTTCTATCAAACCAATTTCTATTTTCATCGTATTTACATCAGTAGTACTTAATATAAACTCACTCACAAGCATAATTGTTACTTCCCCCTTTCTCTCAAGATTTCACAATAAAATATATTTTATTTTCCTTTTACACATCACCTAGAATCTTATCTGTTAACACATTGTCCAGAATAATAATATAGGTCACCGCATTTTCTTCCTACTACATTTATGATTTTTTCTGTTATTAATTCCCTTATATGTATTTTCTCTTCCTTAACCCTTTAGTACCCTTAGATCATTTTATAGTCATTAACTTATAAAAGAAGCTATCAAACAATTTCTCACAGAGTTTAGCTTATGAGTCTGAGTTTGGGATACAATAAAACTGGAACACACTTACATTCCGGAATAGGCCGCTACTTTCAATACTTTTGCATTCCGGCTTTCCTTCATGGCAGACAGCATTATCACATCCGTTTCAAATCTTTTTGGCTATCGATCTTCTCTTCGGGGCTTTTTGACTGGACACTCTTTCTCGACTCACATATCTGCATAACTGGCTCATTCTCAACGGGAGCGGGTCTAGACACATCTGTAAATTCTTACACGATTTAAATTCATAAATACAGCATGCAATTACGTTGCTGGACACTTCTCCACCTTTACACTTAGTGGTCAGAAATCATTGGATACCTATCTAGTAACGGGAAAGGCCCCGCGAGGCATTGAGTTCACGAAACCGTTCTACGGGTAATTCCGTCGCATTCCTGGGTAGAAGATCCATAGCTCGAACGGGCTCTCCACAGGATTCAAGTCCGGTGAACAGAGGGGTCATTCCATGGTGGTAAAATCTGTGGAATGCTCTTCGAACCATGTTGTAGTCACCACGGCTCTGTGGGATGGTCTGCAAGGATGGAAAAGTAACCTGTCTCGTTGAGAGATGTGTCTAGACCAGTGTTTCCCAAATTTTTTCCACTATGTGGCCTGACATGTCATGGCTTAGTGGAGATCATAGCTGAGCAATTTTTTGAAATTAAAGAAATGACAACAACAACCACCACTTAGTTTAATTTAAAAGTATTTAATGGAACAATGTTTCTCATTTGAACAATTTCTATGTGAAAACAAAATATTGCAGGCATCTGCCGAATGAAAAAAAAAAAAAAAAAACTCAAACAGTTTAAACTGAAGTGAGTTTAATGAGAGGTGTTCTCCTGAATTTCTCTACCAGTTTTCCAATCCTAGGTTCTGCTGTAAAAAGCGCAGAGCTAAGATCTGCCTCACATTCAAGGTGGTTCCAAGCCTTTGTCTTCAGCTGCACCAACGTTGAGAGGCCTGATTCACAAAGATAAGTGGTTGCAAAGGGCAGGAGCTTTCGAAGGTAGCTTCCCATCATTTTTAGCCAAAACTCATAGATAGAGCAAGCTTCAAAGACATCTCTGCATTCAGAATCATTTTGAAATTCAAACATCTTGCAGGTCATCCTAGACGTTACTGACTTTAACAAGAAAAGGATTCCTCGTGAGTGCCAGTCCTTATCTCCCAATTTCTGTAAAGTACTGCAAAAATTCTTCTCGGAGGCAGCTGAGGTGTGTCACAACATCCTTTGTAACGGTTAGATCCAACGGATCATTAATTCGAACATGGAAAAGTTCCTTTCATTTCCAGTTTTTAAGCTTCTGTATAAACGCACTGAATGATAGTTATTCCCTTTCCTTGCAGCTATAGATTCAGTCTGTTCAGTTGATCAAAAATATCCACAAGGTATGCGCAGCGAAAGACCCACAGCTTTTCATGGAAGGAAGCTTCAAGTTTGTGCTTTTCTTGCATCTGTAGGAAAATCTTCCCGGAGTTCGAACACTCATGCCACAACATTGCCTTTTGATAGCCAGCGCACCTTGCTGTAGTAAGGGCAGGTTCTTATGTTGTGCACAATTGCTTGAATAGTCGGGAATTCAAAGCACTGCTTTTCACGTAGTTCACGAACATCCTGAAGGTGAGATGGAAGGGTTTTTGAAGCACGAGCTTGCCGATGAATCAGACAGTGAACACCAATGATGCCTGGAGATCGATCTCGAAAAAGCGTTTGGAAGCCACTTTTTTCCTTTAGCATAGCTGGTGTGCTATCGGTGCACACTTCACATAGATTGTGCCAGTTCAGTCTCTAATGGTCAAAGAACTCTGATACTATTTCCATCACATCCACAGCTATGGTATTTCTTTCGACAGAACGGCAGAATAAGAATTATTCCTTGATGGAATCACCCTTCACATACTGAAAGAAGCTGGGAACAGGATGAAAGATCTGTGGATTCATCCAATTGAATTGAAAACAATCCAAATGCAGCGTCTTTGATTTTAGCAATCTTCATTTGAACCGGATTATTCGATAAAGAAATTTTGTTAAACTTTTTTTCAGCTTCTTCTCCAAGCAGAATACGAAGCACGTGGCTTGATCAGAGTCTCTCTGACTGTGTGAGGTTTCTTCTGTTGCGCAATGAGAAAGCTAACGGCATAAGAAGCCTCTGTCTTGCTGAAAAAATACTGCACTTTGATCCAAGTGCTGACACTTCACTTTCTGTTCCATTCATTTGAAGTAGTCCACATCCTTATGTTGATGTTGTGGATGGAGCTTCAACTTCGATGGGCGCAAAGAATGATTTCCGAGAACTTTCTGGCACAGGACGCATTGTTCCTTTAATTCTCCACGATCTTGGAAGGATGTGAATCTAAATTTTATGTATTGCTCATCTTATCCTCGTTTTATCATTTCAGAAGGGTTTCTGGAATAAAACTTTGAAATACTTAGGAAACATCAAATAAAAAATGGAGATATGATCATATTAGCATTAGCATTAGTAGAGGCATTTGATGCAAGAAAGCAAGCTTATGCAGCATCAGCCAAAAAAAAAAAAAAAAAAACCCACTTCCACTTCACCCCTCTGTTCGTTCAAAATACCTGTCCAGCTGAGCCTTAAACTTATTTAGGCTATCAACCTCCACCACAAGGGATGGGAGTCTGTTCCACCAACCAACCACCCGCTGGCTAAAGGCAAATTTCCGCACGTCTATCCTACATCTGTCTTTCCTCAATTTGAATTTATGCCCTCTCAGGTGATTTTTCTGAGCTAGAGGAAGAATCCCATCAGCATTGAGCATGCTTAAACCATTCAGGGCTTTATACACCTCTATCAGATCACCTCGCTGGTGCCTAGTCTCCAGACACTGTAATTTGCAAAACTTAAGCCTTTCTTCGTAAGAGCACCCCTTTGTTCCATTCACTAAACTTGTTGCCCTTCTCTGTACTCGTTCCAGCAGCCCTACATCCTTCTTGAAATGAGGCCTCCAGACCTGCATACAGTACTCTAGGTGTGGCCTGACCATTGCCTTATACAATGGGATAATCACCTCCTTATCCCTGCTGGAAAAATTCCTGTATATCATTGACAATACTCCATGAGCTACTCTTGCAGCCCGTCTGCACTGCTCAGAGAACTTCATATCTGCCTGCACAACCACCCCCAAGTCCCTTTCATTCTCTACCACTGTCAGTGTAGTACCACAGAGTTGATACGTTGCTCTGGGGTTGCTGTTTCCCATGTGTAGTACTTTACATTTGTCAATGTTAAACTTCATTTGCCACCTCTCAGCCCATCTGCTCAACCTTTCCAGATCCTGTTGCAGCAGCATAGTGTCAGTAGTGTCCTTGACAACCCTGCCAACCTTTGTATCATCTGCAAACTTGGACATTAAGCTTGATATACCATCATCAATATCATTTATGAATACAGAAAACAATAATGGACCCAACACTGAGCCCTGAGGGACTCCACTAATAACATTAGTCCACGATGAGCAGTGTCCATTGATTACCACTCTCTGTCTTCTCCCGCTTTATCCAATGTCACACTGCTCCAATTTGTGTAGCAGTCTTCCATGTGCAACAGTATCAAAAGCCTTTCTAAGATCCAAGTATATAATATCAAAGTTATTCCCTGCATCCAGTTCCTTTGTGACTTCATCATAGTATCCAATCAAATTAGTCAGGCAAGACTTCCCCTTAACAAAACCATGCTGTGTCCGAGCTATAGCTGAAGTCTTGTCTAAATGATCCTGCAGTGCTTCTTTAACCAGTGCCTCCATTAATTTTCCTGGAACAGAAGTTAAGCTCACAGGTTTATAGTTACTTGTGTCAGCCTTTGATCCTCCTTTGTGAATCGGGGTCACATTTGCACATTTCCAGTCTATGGGTACCTCCCCTGAGTCCAAGGAAGCTCTCATAATTATAGCTAAGGGTTTGCTTACTTCCTTTCTGATCTAATTGCTTTCTGATCTAATTTCTGATCTTTGCTTACTTCCTTTCTGAAATCTGATCTAATATTCATTAGATCAGATTTCAGATCCAGTAACAGTTTGAGTAGCATGGCTTTACATTTTTTATCAGCATGCAATGATTCGATGCTACTTGAGGGATGGCCCCGTTTATGTTTCTTTTCACAATATATATATATATATATATATATATATATGTGTGTGTGTGTATTATAACATACACTGTGCTGCTACTTTATTAGGTTTGTGGGACAAACCATTGTGCTGTGCGCACAATGGTTTGTCCCACAACGTTGCAAGTCACATGACTACAGTTGTGGATATAAATTCAGCAGAACCTTTCTAGTATCAGTTAAGCATACAAACCGTAGCAAGAACTGGGAAAAGGAGTGATCTAACGGACTTTGAATGTGGCATGGTAGTAGGAGCAAGATGTGCTTGACAAAGCATCTCTGAAATGGCAGTTCACCTGAACTTTTTACGCACCACAGTTTCAAGGGTGTATCGAGAATGGTGCAACGAACAGAAAACATCCTCTTAACGGCACTTCTGTGGGAGAAATTCTGTTGTTGATGAAAGAGGTCAGAGAAGGATGGCTAGAATTGAGCGAGCAAGCAGACGGGCCACAATGTCGCTCACCACGTCAGAATACAATCTTGGTCTGCAGAACAAATTATCGCAAGGGACCACTAGTCGCACTTTGTCGCGAATGGGCTACGACAGCCGACGGACACATCGCGTACCTTTGTTATCAATGAAGAACAAGAGCACGCCTCCTGTGGGCACAGCAACACCGGCACTGGACTATCGAGGATTGGAAAACAGTTGCTTGGTCTGACGAGTAGAAGTTCCTGGTACATCATGTTGATGGAATGCTCAGAATTTGGCGAAAACAACATTAACCCGTCATGTCCGACGACTGCTGTGCAAGGTGGTGGAGGCAGTGTTATGGTGTGGGGAATGTTTTCTTGCCACACGTTGGGTCCATTGATACCCATAGATTCACGTTTAAATGCCACATCCTTGCTGACCAAGTGCATCCGTTCATATTGACAGTTTATCCTCAGTCAGGTGGTTACTTCCAGCAGGATAATACGCCGGTGCACAAAGTCTGAATCACTATGGAATGGTTCCAGGAACATGACAATGACTTTTCTTTGCTGCAGTGGCCCGCTCAGTCCGCGGATCTCAATCCTATTGAACATCTTTGGGATGAGCTGGAAAGGGCTGTTCGCTGCAGGCCTACACCTCTGTCGAATCTCAAGGAACTGCATGACACACTAATGTCTGCATGGTATTCCATTCTTGCACAACGTTTTCAGCACCTTGTTCAATCCATGACTAGACGAATTCAGGCTGTTTTGAAGACTCAACACGCTACTAGGTAGGTGTACCTAATAAAGTGGCAACACAGTGTATATATGTTCTTCACTACTATGAAATATATGCACAAGATAACTAACATTTAGTAATACATTAAGTCTATAATGTAACTGCTAATCTGTTTAGTGGAACTGATTCTAACTGAACTACATATGTTTAACATAATGCTGTAACAATCTCTGTTAAAAGAGTCATGCGAAGTTAGGTAGGACTGCAATGAGAATAGTTATAGTAGAAGTGAGACATGCGTCACAAAACACAAGTGAATAAGTTGTGAGAAACTGCCAGAAACCTGTATGCAGAACACTGTATGACTCATGCATTTTGCATGAGTCATGCCGCGTTCTGCCAACTTTGTCAGGTATAACTCGAAAATGGTGTGGCCATATGCCTGTCAAGAAAAAAATACAAGAATAGGGCATTCTCTGTGGCCCATGGCCCACGATTCGGAACCCCTGGTCTAGACGTATCAGACGTCCCAACGGTGCAAGTTGAACACGACTCAGACCATTACCGACCATCCACCTTCCTGAACTGTTCCTTTTTGACATGACGAGTGTATAGTTTAGTGTGTTTTCCGCCAGATACACAACCTCCCGTCCGCTCGAAATACATGGAAATGGGAATCATCCGAATAGGACCGCCACAGATATACTACGCCATCCGAAACCGATCCGCAGTGACAAACCTCCTTGCAACCATACCTGCTATATTGCCCACTTCTGAACGGTACGTACCTGGATAGTGAAGCTGCCTTTGACGCCATCAACGTGTCGGCGCTCCTCTGCTCACTGCAAGACCTAATCCAAGGTATTATCCTCTGGTTCATTGCATTAGTCCTCCATGTTAGGGTTATACAGATCGATGTCAAGGGACAATCGCACAGGAAGGCGATCTCCGCTGGTGTTCCATAAGGAGGTGTCCTATCTGGCAGAGTGAGGAAAGTTTTCTTACTCCATTATTTTATTTGAAAAAGTTCGAGATATCACCGCGCATGTTTAAAAAATAAAATATACATTTTTTAAATTATAATTAAAGTTCAGGTCATATCTTTTGTACCCGATGTAAATTTGGGAAACTGTGGACGAGAGTGTGCACTAGCTCAGACTTGTAGATCTTTTCTCTACAAAACCGGTGTTCACAGTCGATGTTCAGAGCGGGAATGTTCCGAGTGCTACAAGGGAACATTTTACCTATGGGTGGCTTCAATCTTATCTGTAGTCCAAAAAAAAAAAAAAATGCCCATTCTGTAAAACTCGGCTGAAAGTATTGCATTAAATACCGTGTAAATCCTGACAATAATTAAAGCATACTTCGCACTTTTGTTGTTTCCATTTTGCAGAACAAATTGTCAAATTTCACGCTCAAGATATAGTGAGGTGATATTATGAAGTGTCAATTTTTCAGTGAAATGAAACCGGTTTTTAATAATATCAAATACAAATCAGTGAAAAATGTAATTTGTTCCTTTAAAATAACCAACTATATATTTACGATATCAGGTCTCAATGTGATTACTGTTAATATGGAACTCAACAAAAAGATGTACATCAAAGCAAATTAATTATCTTTTATTGTAGAAACTAAACCAGACTGCTATACCTCTGGTTTTAAAGATTTATGTATGACTGGTAAGAAATGTGGTGGAGTGAATTGATTTCTCCCTCTCATCTAATTTTAAAAAATTTCGTTGTACTCTTTAATCTAGCCTACTGACATCATTTTTGGAAACATGGACGCTCCCAACAGATTATAAAGAATTATTTAGTATGGTTTCAGACAGCTAGCACCGTAATTTGTCGTATTGTGTTTAAGTTAATTTGTATTTTAAATACTGTACTATTTAAAATACTTAAATTTAAAATACTGTAAATACTTTAGAAAACAAGAGTAATGCTCCCAGAAAATGATAGCATTTTAGGTTTGAACTATATTATATTCTGTAAAGCGTGAAATAAAAGTATAAAATAAGTCTTGAGAAGAATGGATAGGCTAGATTAAAGATCATTTAACAATCATTTAAACAGATGCTGGTGATTTTGCTGTTTAATGACATTGAAAAACTAGAAGAAAAAAGTGTTTTTAAAAAATTCTCAGATTGAATAAACAGGCTCGAACCCGTTGAAACTGCGGAGGCTTATAAACAAAACAAGGCAAAAATAATAATATCTGCAAGCGAAAGGTCGTTGAGTGGATGGGGAAAAAAAAGCTGTCGATTGCATCACTTTGGCATCTGGATAAAAAAAAAAGACAGATGATGCAAATTTTATAAACCACCTTCAGCCACTCTTTGGGGACCAAAGGTTACTTTAACAACTGTACAATATTGATGAGTCTAGCATGAATCACTTGTATCAAGAGAAGATTCAGCGCTGTGCCATCAAGTGCGCAATAAGGAGCCATAGATCGTTACTGTTGTTATTAGCAAGAGCCTTCAAAAATATATGCGTGCCATGTTTGCCGTTTATTATCGTGTTCGAAAACTGGCTTGAAGGGAATTCAGCAATTTTTAGAGAACGTTTTTATGTCGAATTTGAGCCTGCATTACTCGTCCGTCTGAAATCAAATGTCGTAGTTTGGATAATGTTCCTTTATACAGAATGAATACAGATATTAAATATATTAGATTATATTATCAATAAATAGGTTCTAAACGGTAACGTTTAGAACACTATTTTTTAATAATAGTCTAAAATCATGTTTTCTCTCCCATTTTATTCATTTATCTAAAACAAAGCTTTAAACAAAAGTAATTTAGTTTAGCTATCATATTTGTTATTGTGTGAAACAAGTTATTTCACGAAAAGTAGCTAAAATTACTTTTTAATTTTTTTTTTTTTTTTTTTTTTTTTGGTCCTACTCCACTGAAGGAACTTAAGGAAAAAACCCCATGGTGTGAGCGCGACAGAATATAATGACACTATTTAAAATGCATTTTAGATGAACAGCTACTTTTCATTCATTTACAGAAAAAAAAAGAATTAAGTAAAGGAGAATATAGTGGATAAAAATATGGAGGCGAATGATTTGAAGGGAAATACTGCCAACTCCATTCTCCTTACGATATTGGAAATTAATAATAAACCGAATCTATTTGGAAAACACTAATCTCTGATTACTGCTGCTAAAAACTCGGGGGAATTTCTTGCAAATCTTGCAATAAATAACAGTTAGTAGCAGTAATGGCAAATGATGCAAGCATCAGTCAAAAACAGGCGCCTCCGTTTTAAGAGCGGCAGTGCGTAGCACACGCTTCTTGATTAGACCGGGGTTCGAGCCCGTGACCACCAAATACAGAGGATGCGAAAAGGTCAGGGAATGATCCCCGAAGCAATATGTCCTTAGTTGCTAATGCTCCTAAAAATCAAATAACAAACAAAAAGAAAACTACACAGTTCACCCATCTGTACACTCCAAGAATTTTTATAGTTCTCCCTTGAATTTATTCAACACATCCACTTCCACAACAAGTTTTAGTAACTTTAGGCGCTAAAAAATATTACATGGTTGTAGCTGTCTCATAAATATATACTGTTTATTTCCCTAAAAATATTCCGATTGCAATTAGCTATAACTTTCCAGCTGAAGACGGAAAGTTACCAATAGAAAACAACCACTTGGAATTGAAAAAAACATCATTATCGTAGTAAGTTATGAGTGTCTTGTTTGTGGAGAGCTAGAGGGGGAGGGATGAAATATGGATATTTCAGAAATTTCATTTTAATGACGTTTGTATACAATGGAAATTTGAGAAACTTGTGCTTTCAAGATTAGTCCATTAAAGCATAAACGATTAAACAGATAAAAGTTAGAAGGGTAAAGGGCTTTATTTCAAAATCAAATATCAGTAAGTTGCTTCTAGACCTATCTTTCTAAATCCTGCAGCCAATATCAAGGTTTCTTCTTCGAAAGAAATAAACGCGCAAAACAAGCAGTGGTTAATCTCTGATGCCATCAATTCTGATTAAAAGCAGTTTACAATATTTGATTGTTTTTCACTGAAAGACTTTCTTTCAAAGGACACAGTGTCTATCAGAACTTATTGATCATGACTCGAGAGAGAATATCCCTATAAGACAATTGTTATTGAAGTTTCAGAATCCCTCTCTCTCTCTCTCTCTCCCCCCAATGATATGCACTTCACAATCATTCCACCACCGTGTATTAGGCAATAACTGCCTTGCATACGCTATATAACTGTTTCAAGTAACTGATCACGAATGTTACCAACCAATATATCAGTTCTCAGTAAATGCTGACTTATCACTACTACTTATTTAGAACTTTTCATGTTTCAAAGCTATTATTCGGTCAGTCTCATTTGCACCGTTAGGTAATATTTAGAACAGGAGATTTCAGGTACAAACACTTCATCGAGCGCTTCTCAAGTTTCACAGACAACTTAAGATGTGGCAATGCTGCTCATGTTTGTCAATTTATTTCACACACAAGATAGGCGGAAGTCTCCATTTTGTCTGTTGTCAGAGGTTATCGATAGTTTACATTACATTTTTATATCTGACTGCGCTGGTATTAGTCATTTTTTTTGGTCCAAAAAAAAGGGAAATTTTAAATACTTATTATCCGAAAAAAGTAACTTTGTTTTAATTGGCTGATGTAGAAGCCCTCATGGGTTGCTCAGTCTGTATAATCACCATTCTGCCACAGCGGCAGGAAAAGACTTCATTTCCGTTCCTACCACTAACGTGAGGAATTTTATTGATCTTTTTTACAACGGAGCTGACCTAGATGGTCTTAGGCGAGGGTTGCATGTTTTTTTTTTTTTTCCACCCGGAAACTCGGTTTTTTCGTCCAGCTGACAAAAAAATCGACCTCAGAACACAAGCGATTTACATACGATATACACGGAGCAATATGGCCTTAGTCACTGATGCTCCTAAAATCCTACCATAACAACAATAATCCAGAGGGTAGAGCTGAACTGATCTGGATTTTAAAACACGTGCTTTAAAGGATGGATTCATTTAAACGTTCATGCAGTTATACTGATTCAACTGTTATATTCATTTAAACGAGTCCTTCTCGTATTAGTACAAGTACAGTTAATAGTGATAAATATTCTTTTAAAGTAATAATTTGGTGAAAAAATTTCGAGTTACTTCATAATGACCTGACCGTCTTATACTGAAATAATTCTTGCGGAATTCCAGATTTAACTTTACAAGTGAAAATCAACTGCGCTTTGTGATATAATATCAAAACTTAAACGATGGTCATTATTAAAGCAATAGACTTTCGCTTGATTTCCTTATTGAAACTGAAATAATGGACAGTGACACTCTCCAATGTGAGATTCCAGCGATTTGTTTTGATTGTAATTGAATTAACTCTTCTCGTAGCGTGCCACCTTAAAGGGACCCGGAACGTACATCTAGTTCATCGAGGATAGGAACTAGAGAAAAAAAATCGCGACGAATCTCCCAATACGCTGCTCGTGATGCGAGGTCTCGGTAGCGTACTGTGTACACAGAGAAATAACCTTACAACAGATCTTGAGGTTCAGGAGACTTTTTCCACTCTGTATCAAATTAGTTAATCTCGAACCGAGTTGGGGGGGACATTCCCTTCGCATCCCCAAATTGATCTTTACAACACAAACAGTTACAGGCACCTACACTTATTTCTATGCAAAGGATTACGACTACTGACGAGATTAATTAATTATATGTTCTATCTCGATACAAGATTAGAATAATGGTAAATAGATAAAGAATAAAAAAGTTTGTCAACGGATTAATTTATTTTGAGGATGCGAAGTAAAATCTCAAAGTACACGCACCCTTCTTGAATGAAAGAGATCAGAGTACGCATTCTGTTGAAAAAATATAGGATCACCTAAAAAAATATAGGAAATATAGGAAAACATTAGGATCACCTCGTTATTCAACTGTTATTCACGCTATACTTTCATTTACTAAAATGACTGGATGGAAAGCACGAACCTCGCTGCTTGTTAGCACTAGGAGATGTCCAAACGGATTGAGATTATTTCCGTACACCTTAACCTTTAGGCTATTATGTAGGTTAGTGCAAATGCGTCATTTTAACATAGCTATCTACCAAAGTAGTTAAATTAATTAATTAATTAAATTGGCATCGTTTTGGTTATAACTCATATTGTGACTGCCTTCACAACGGGTTGCCATGGTATTGTAGTACCTCGAATAAATAACACTTCACCAGTGGAGAAGACTATTGTTATTTATTATCAGCGGATACCAACAATATGAGATATAACCAAACCGATGCCAATTTAATTAATTTAACTACTTTGGTAGATAGCTATGTTAAAATGATGCATTTGCACTAACCTACATATTAGTCATTCTACCTCGTAGCATGAGTTGCATTCAAACAAACTTACTTGAAAATTTCATGCACACTAATCACAGCATTTATAATTATGCAAGATTACCTATATAACGAAATAAATAAGCCTCTGATCTTTGACATAAGTGACTTCAATCTTTCTAACATTTGATACTCAAGAGTATGTATGGTTCAAGGAGCACATCACACTGAAAACTTTCTTACCTAGACTAATTCAAAATAGTAAATATAACGCGCTTTCTTCGAGTGTGTTAGCTCGAACAGCCTTTTATATAAAGAAACTTGGATTAGGTACGTCAGTGATTTTTGGACGCAGATATCGCAGAATACCGACAAAAGGGGCCGATGTTGGTACAAGGCCTCGGTAGCTTAGTACTGCGCTTGAAGACCTGGGATCAGATTTGATCCGGGTCCATGGGGATTTTTTTTTTTTCCTTTTCTTTTCCCGTTCTTATCGAGTTAGTCGATCTCGGACCGAGGGACTGTCCCCCCCAAAAAAATCGGCTGTAGAACACATAATTACCAACACGTACTTCCGTGAAGAGGGAGTGTTCCTCCCTCTTCGCTGCGAACTTTACCCTTGAGGGAAGGGGATTAGTGGGGAAGCCGCGCCACCATGCACCCTTTTAAGGAGCAGAACTGTTCTGTTAAACAGACATCTTCTGTTCCTTAAAAGAATACAGTGCATGCAATTTCAGCTGCATCAAAAATTAAACATTGAATAATTATGCTGTTCGGCAAAAATCAATTGCTGGGATTTGCACCTGCTGCAAAATATAAAATTCATTACAAAAAAAGAGTTAATGATGTTAATAATTCACATCAAAAAGCACTATTTATGGGCGAACAAATCGCAACTCCAACTGCAATCTCCCGAAAATTCCAACTTTTACGGCGTGTCAAGCGGTCCGTTAGCTCAGCATGAAGACGACACAAATTTTCAATGAGCCTTATATAAACAAAATTTACATATATAGAAACTATGGGACAAGAAAATTCACCATCTCGCACACATCAAATATTCCTTGTATGTATACATAATTTACGTTGCTTAACAAACCCTTGCTTTTTTTCCTTATTATCAAAAATGGAAGGGTTGTGTTACACACAATTTATAAACTCCAACTATTTCTTAGGGAAAGGTGGTTCGGTTCTCTTCCTTTACAGGTTTACACAATCACTTTACATCAGTTGTCTCTTACTTGCTACAAATCACTTATTTCTATCAAACCAATTTCTATTTTCATCACCGTTACATCAGTAGTACTTAACATAAACTAACTCACAAGCATCTTTGTTATTTCCATGTTCTGATACAAGGTAGGATTTTCTTTTTCTCTCAATATTTCTGAAGAAAATATACAGGGTGTCCCAAAAAGGTGTAACCAATTTTAAATGTTTGTAAGAAATGTAATTTTAATGATAAAAACACAAAACCTGCTCTAAATTTGAGAAAAACAGTTGAAGTTTTTACTAACATTCAACATGTGCACCAATTGTCACACGAACAAAGAGGTGTAACCACTTTTAAATGAGCAATACAAACAATAGAAGCGACTGTGAGAGTGGATAATTACCAGGACATGATTGAGCTTTATGTGTATCCTCAATTGGATGAACTGCCAAATGGGGTAATTTTCCAACAGGATGGAGCGCCGCCACATTGGGCTTTGAGTGTGAGGTGGTCTCTTGATGACAAGTTTCCTGGCCGTTGGGATTGGGCGTGATCATCCCATTGCGTAGCCACCTCGTTCACCAGATTTATCCCCTTGTGATTTCTTCTTATGGGGATTCATCAAAGTCACAGTCTACAAGAATCCTCTTGCAGAGGCGCCTCCGTAGCCAGGTGGGCAGGAGCAGCAGTGCGTAGCACACGCTTCTTAATTAGACCGGGGTCTGGGGTTCGAGCCCGTGATCCACGAAATACGGAAAGGTCAGGGAATGACCACCACATATCCCCCGGAGCAATATGGCCTTAGTTGCTAATGCTCCTAAAAACCAAATAACATAACCTGTTGCAGACATCGCAGACTTAAAGCGCAGGATTACAAATGCAATTACCATGATTAAGCCTGACATCCTTGAAAAAACATGGGATTAACTTTATTTATTTTATTTATTTATTTATTTTATTTTTTTTTTTTTTGGTAGTTGTTGGCGCATCGGCTTCTGTGACCATAATGCACCTCCAAAGGTTTTTGCAGTACTTTGATCCAAGCCCGAGGCGGGATTCGAACCCGCGACCTTTGGGTTGCTAGGCAGTCACTTAACCCACCCGGCTAACCTGGTCGGCATTAACTTTATTACCGATTAGATATTGTTCGTGTGACAAGTGGTGCACATGTTGAATGTCAGTAAAAACTTCAACTGTTTTTCTCACATTTTAGGGCAGGTTTTGTGTTTCTATCATTAAAATTACATTTGTTACAAACATTTAAAATTGGTTACATATTTTTGGGACATCCTGTATATATTTTTTTTCCTTTTAGGCATCAACACATTACCTAGAATCTTATCTATTAACGCATTGTCTATAATAATAATATAGGTTACATTCTCTTCTTGCTACGGCTATGATTTATTCTCTTATTAATTCCCTTATATTTTTTCTTCTTTAACCCTTTATTACCCTTACATGATTTCATGGTCATTAACTTATATAAAATCTAACCGAACTTAATTGTACATTACAAAAAGATTTCCTTTGAAAGAAACTATCAACCAATTTCTCACTGAGTTTAGCTTATGAGTCTGAGTTCGTGGTTCAATAAAACTGCAACACACTTAGCCACTACTTTCAATTCTTCTGCACTCCGGTTTTCCTCCGTGGCAGACAGGCTTCTCACATCCGTTTCAAATCTTTTTCGCTGTCGAGACTTCGGGGTTCTTGGACAGGGCACTGCTTCTCATGTAGATTTCCTGACTCACATGTTTACTGGCTCATTCCCAACTGGAGCGGACCTAGACACATCTGTAGATTCTTACACGATTTAAATTCAGAAATACAGCACGCAATTACGTTGCTAGACAGTCCTCCACTTTTACACTAAGTGGACAGAAATCATGGGATACCTACCTAGTAACGGGCATGCATACCTTACGCCCGGGATAGGGCAATCACATGGCAAGGCATCGAGTCCACTAGTTCACTGAAGCGTTCCACGGGTATTTCCATCCATGCTTGCTGCACTACTGTCTATAATTCCGTCACATTCCTGGGTGGAGGATCCAAAGCTCGGACGTGCTTTTCCATGGAATTCCAATAATGCTCCACAGGTTCATGTCCGATGAACAGGGGCTTGTGTAGTTTTGACACGTTTAGTCTAATTCTCACCTTACTATTTTTACCAGCTAAACATTTATCACCTTTAAAAGTCAGTGTCTTGTTCGGCAAACATTGAAAAAATAGATCTGTCTCATCAACGTTGAATGCCTTTGGGCTCGTAGTCCTCCATATTTTTTTTTCAAAACTGTTTCTTTCCAATGGGTACAGTTTTCTTCGATCACCACTCCACTTTCACCAGAAATAACTTTTTCGAGTAAGCCACGGAGCTTTATAAATTTGTGCAGCCAATCAGAACTGTTGTTGTTATTTTGGTTTTAAGGAGCATTAGCAACTAAGGCCGTATTGCTCCGGGATATGCGGTGGTCATTCCCTGACCTTTCCGCATCCTCCGTATTTGGTGGGCACGGGCTCGAACCCCGTCTAATCAAGAAGCGTGTGCTACGCACTGTTGCTCCTGCCCACGGAGGCGCTTCCAATCAGAACTGGTTTGGAATTTTTCATGACCCAGAAAAGATGCGTACTTCGTAACCTTTTCTTTTATCGGCATGTTTTGGTCTCGAATCAACTTCGCCCACTTAAAAACGTCTTCATACAAGCGTAATTTTGCACGCTTCCGACTGGGTCCAGTTTCCTCGAACAGTTTCAGATTCGAAACACGGTTTTTTTTAGAATGGTTGACACACTAGTGGCAGGGATACCAAATTTTAAAGCGATTTCTTTAATGCCTTTACGCTATTAAGCAATCCTACTTTTCCCACTACACTGAAGAATTTTCTCTTAGATATTGTAAGGTTGCTTGAACAGGAGCGAAAACAAAACTGATTTAGGGACCACTTGTACCTACTATGTAAACAGAGATAGTGAAATTTAGTGAAGACGTGAATGACTCATTTCTGCGAAACAACAGATCAATTTCCAGGATAAAGGAAAATCACTCTCTCCTAATTCTCTAAAGTGTTTTCTACTATAAGGGTGCTTATAATAGAAAACAGGTTGACTAGAGCCAATTTCCGCTTCGGGAATATGCCTTAATCTTTGCCAATGGTAATGGACACATAGATAGCAGTTGATCAGCGCGACTTCTCCGTACAGTAGAGGCGGCTGTATAGGATTTACGGGCACCACTAAATTGTTGAATGTTTTAGCTCTTAATTCGTGCCCTTAAGAATTAGTCCCTTTAATTCTTAAAAGCTAAAGGGATTAATTCTTAATCCTTTTAGCTCTTAATTCATGCTCTGTACAGCATTGACTGTATTACCTAAAGGCCGGCCAGAGGTGGGAACAATGCGTACCCAGGTCTCTTGAAATAAGTTCGTTATACGGAAACCATTTTCAATGTAAGAGGAAATCAAAAAATTCGCTGTATGGAAGTTCGTTAAGGAGAGGACCAGCAGTACATATTATATATTGCAAGTCTTTTGTGAGCACGCTTTATTCTGCTTCGTAATTCGGTGATTTTATGTCAACCTGGATGTGTTTTTCATTCTTCTGCTACTTTTTATAATGCAACTTTTCTTTATCGTTGTTTTAAGAAGAAAAAAATATACAGTATACAGGGTGTCCATTGAGCTAAATAAGGCGAATTTCGAAAAATGTTTTAATGGCAATATTATACGTATATATGGGTCTGGAAAAAATAATAATAATTATCAATTTATGAACAATGTAAATACCTATATTTTGTAGAAAAATATACGTATAATCATGCCATTTGGACATTTTTATGAAATTAATCTTATTTAGTCTATGGTAAAATAGGGGTGTCACTATCTGTGATAGTGACACCCCTATTTTACCATAGACAATAGAGTAATCAGAACAAAACGGCCAAGGAGTGACGATTAGATACTAATAGCTAAGAAATATAACATGTGAAAATTTCAACTGTAGTGCAACCACCTGTAGTGCAATTAAAAGAATAGAAAATATAAAGAGGAATTTATGAAGTATGGCTTCGCTTACAGCGTTGTTGATGATGAGCAACGTCCTGTTTGCGTAAATTGCGTTTAGTATGTAGATTAAAAAGACACTTACATACTAAACATTAAGAGCTAATGAAAAAAAAAAAAAAAACAATCCTTTTTCAAAAGACAATGCCGACGCCGTACAGGGTTTGAAATCTTTTGTGAAGAAACATATGGCAGTTCCCCGTAAAGCTTTAATAAATTAAGAGTATCGTTGCAAGTTTCATATTTAATAGGAAAAAATTTGAAATCACTTAACTATTGCTGAATCTCTTGTTCTCCCTTTTTCAATAAAAATGATTTAAATTATGCATGGAGAAAACATGCAACGATTTAAAAACCATTCCTCTATCTTAAGGCTGTCTCGTGGACAACATAAAATTCGATTCATGAAATCTATTGGGAGAAAGTCCAATTTTTGCAATACAGTTAGATGAATCCACAGATATTCCACATTGCTCAACTTATTGTATGTCAGATATTGCTACGAGGGAGATAGTTTGGAGGATTTTCTATTTTGCAAAAGCTTTGGAAGGAAGAACGACAGGCAAGAAGATTTTTGATGTAAATATTTTCTTTCAAACAAATAATCTAACGTGGAACAACTTGTGTTGCAATTTGTACTGATGGTGTGGCTGCATTAACAGGAGATTTAGAAGAGCGAAATAAAGTAAATTCCTCTAAATATAGTTTTGAATCATTGCATTATACATAGGGAAGCATTAGTGGCGAAGGAAATGTAAAATGATTTCCAAGAAGTTTTGAAAGATGCAGTAAGTGTGATCAACTTTATTAAAAGTAGCAGCTTAAATAGCAGACTTTTCACTATACAAATTTTTGTATTTTAACAAAATCGGTTTCGCTTATGAAACGCTTCTTTTATATATGAAAGTGAGGTGGTTGTCCAGTGGTAAAGTGTTGCGACGTCTTTTTAACAAACATGAAGTTTTTTATTTTTATAGGATAAAAATCAGAACCTTGCTCAATTGTTTACAAATCAAAAATGGCTTGGAAAACTTAGTTACTCTGTTGATATATTTGAAAAACTTAATGACTTTAATTTCAGTCTTCAAAGACGGGGAATAAATATATTAATATTCATTGATAAAATAAATGAAAGCATTCAAAAAGAAGCTTAAATTTTGGAAAACTGAATTTGAGCGTAATAATACTGAAACGTTCCCATGTTATTCTGATTTTGTTAATAGCAATAATATTGATATTTTACAATTAAGGGATACCCCACTGCCACCCACCTATCAATGCTAATTAAGAATTTTGCCTTTACTTTTGAAATTTCTTCATGCCCCGAAATTACCATTTAGCAAAAGGAAGATCTTATCGAAATGTCTTATCTTATCAACTTATGAAAAATTTTGGCTTTCTCGTCGACACAAGTATCCAGAATTATCGAAAACGGCGATACAAACATTGCTACCTTTCGGGTCTACATATTTATGTGAGGTTGGTTTCTTTAAATTAACAGCTATAAAAACAAACAGGGTTCCAGATTTGATCCAGAATATGAGATGAGATTAGCAATTTCAAATATTGCGCCAAATATTGACCAAATATTATCGGTTATCAAGGCTCATCCTTCTCATTAATTGTTTTGTTTTGTAATCTTAATTGAAGAATAAGAATTTGATTTGTTGTTTGTGCTGTATTAAATTAAAATATTAAACATTATTTTAACGTGTAAATTAAAAAATAATTTTTTTATTCCTTTCTCGGTACTCGAAAAAAATTTTCTACTACATAATTTATAAAATGCCATTTTTCTTCTCTAAAAATCTGATCATCCTACCTCGGGGTTTGCGTTGCGGGGTAGCGTCAATTTTATATTTAATAAAATTGACGTGCAAGAAATCTAAATTTCTCCAGAGTTCATTATCAATTTACTTGAAATTTTGATTTTATATTATATTACACAACTCGTTATAATTATCCCTTAAGAAGAATGCGAAAATATTTATTCTCTGAAGTTTATTCTTTTATTCTTCTGAAATAAATCGTTTATAATAATATTTATATATTTAATCTAATATATTTTTTTCTCTCTCTCTTTTTAATTTTCTCTCTAATATTTATTCTCTGAAATATCTCATTGGTATTTTCTCTGATATCACATTTTCAGCGTTTTGTTGGTCCCTGGAAAGATTTTAAGATCAATAAAAGCCTCCCCTGTCCACCCCCCGACCATATAAATCTATTTATATGAATGAATGTGAATCAAATCTATTCATATAAATGAATAGCATATTTTGCGTGATGGGATATGAGTATAGTATTTGATCCATCAAATACGCATATCTCATTAGGTCGTGCATCAACCGATTATTAATGTTAATCAATCATTATAAGATACCGAAAGCGTCCCCTTGGATGGAGCAGCGCTAATATCGGCCCAACTTATGAAAAAGGTTTATTTATTTCGAATGCATTTCTAGACAGAATCCTTGGATTTTACTTGCTAATAACATCCGGCCTTCAGACTAACTAACTCGAGATACTGAGGCGGAAATGCACGATTACCGACAGCTGGTCTCGAACCCCGCACTCAGTACAGCCTTGCCCTCTTGCTAACATGGCTACCGGGGCCCATGAACGAGGTGATGAAAAACTATAGACTGATGAGTGACTTTTGTGGTGATTAAGATCATGGATTCGGTGATTAAAGACACGATACAGGACCATATCGATAGGAGTGGTGGTCATTAATGTATCACAGTATGGGTTCGTGAAGGGGAAGTTTGCAGAACTAATCACGATGCAAGAAACAAATTGGACATTATGTTAGCTTCGCTAAAGCTTCTGACATGGTTCCGCACGAAAGGCCTTTATAAAAACTGGAGTAGATTAGAAGTTGGCTAAAAGAGAAGAGGCAGAGTGTGGTCATCAATGGACATGCTTCAAGATAGGGAACAAGTGGAGTCACCCAGGTATCAACGCTGGGGCCCTTCCTATTTATAATCTCCTTAATGACATTGATGAGGGTGTACAGAGCATTCTGTCAAAGTTTTCTGGCGATTTAAGGGGGGGGGGGTGATTAACGACCAGAACCAGCCCCATGTTGCTCCAAAAATGGCGTGGATCGATTGTAGATCAATCTGAAAAGTGTGGCAACTAAACTTTAATGCTTCTAAATCTAGCGCTTGATGTTACTTATAAACTAAGGAGAGAAGAGGAATTCAAATGCTAAATGAGGCAAAACATGTTCTTACCCTCGTGTCTCTGTAAGACGACAGTGATATATGAATTTGGAATACTGTATTCTGGTCTGGAGGCGCCACAAATGAAAAAAAAAAAAAAAGGTTCAAAGAAGAACGACTAAATTTCTTAATTTAAGCTAATTATTTTCGGTAAATTGTAGCTAACTGTTCTCCTTCCCATTTGATGTGCATACATACCTTTACAAATATTTCTTTCCTGCCTAGACTAACAACCACGCCGTAGTAATTCTCAGAGTGAACTGTGTAAAAGATTCCACTGTAATCCACGTAAAACTTCTCTTTTCCTTGGTCGACGTGGTGATAGGGTTCGTTCTCCAAGACGGGAACTTTCTTACCGTTCACCCGAACAATTAAGTCAGAGTCATCGCGAATGGCAAGAATTTCTATCTTCGTGTTGCCCAAGAACATCTTGAGGGCCTGAGGGACGGGAAGAAATAGTTTAATGGATGGAGAAAAATGATATATTTCTATAAACACATTTAGAGATTGACAAATTGAAGAAAATATTCCCTAAAGACAATTCACAACAATAAATATATAGGCTATTTAAACTTTTCCCCTATAATGTGGACATGCCCACATTATAGGGGAAAGGCATTAAGGGGCGGCTCCTAGAACGTCAGTTCAAGTCCGCCTCGTATCTCTGTGAAGAATAGTATCACTACAAATGGGCCAGATGTGTGTGACGTCGGTTTGTGTGTATTATGTGTGTGTTCTGTTCTGACCGCTTGGCTACCCAGAAGCATCAGTCACCTGGACAGATGATTCTGGGTACTCGTCCACACCACGGGAAGGTGGGCCAGTTCCAGTAGATGGGACACCTATGGTCTCAGAGTATGAGACAAAAAAAAAAAAATAAATAAATAAAATAAAATAAAAATAAAAATAAATAAATAAATAAAATAAAAAATATATTTTTTTCCCTTCTCTGGGGCCCACTCCAGAGGAAAAAAATAAATAAAATTAAAAAAAAAAAAAAAAAAAAACCCGAAAGGAAGAGAAAGAAATGAATAAAAATGATTAACTAAGATAACAAAATAATAATAATAATAAAAAACAAAACAAAAAAAAAAAAAAATATATATATATATTTTTCCCTAGAGGGGAATATATATATATTCGCCTATAATAACGATAAAAAGTTGCATTCGTCGATAAAATGAACTATCATCTGTCATCGTTCCGCTATTCCACAGGTCGATGTATGAAGCCTCGCCACCATGCCCTGTCCGTGTACTTCTCTCCGTCGTTGATTTCACTTCAGTTTCCTCCTCTCTTAATGACATCGGTCTTGATCATGTGCTGCCACCTCATTCTTGGTCTCCCCCTTGGTTTTTTGTTCCTTAATTGCAAATCAAACATTCTTCTTGGCAAACGCCTCTCGTTCTTCTTGACCATTTCAAACGGAACCTTTCAATCTTATTGTGGAGTTTTTCAACCTGAATTCTCTCCCTAATCACATCATTCCTGATTTTGTCGCGTCTTGTCTTTCCGACTATGCTCCTCACAAATCTAATTTCTGCCCACTGCATTCTGTTTTCATCCTTTTCCCTCATAGTCCAAGTTTTAGATAATGCATACTTCACAATTGGTACGTAATAGGTCTGATATATAGCCTTCTCACACTTCAATGGTATGTTCCTGTTACAAATCTCTTGTCTGCCTATAGAGGCAGACAAGAGATTTGTAACATTCTCTCCACAAGATGTTCTTCTATCCCTAAGTTTCTCAAAACGGCCCACACTTTCTCTCTCTCTTCACGCTACCAAACGCTTTCTTTATGTTCAAAAATGCAATCCATAATTTTTTTATTGTGTTCATAGCAATTTCTATCAGTTGCCCGATGAAGGAAATTAGATCCACCGTCGATCTGCCAGGCCTAAAGCTATACTGTTCCTTGGCCATCCTACTTTCAATCGTTCCTCTTATGTTCTGCTCTCTCGTACAGCTTACTCACATGTGATTTCAGTGTGATACCTCTATGATTGAAACACTTCTTCCTGATCCCCTTCTTGAACAAAGGGAACAATCAAATCTTCTTTCCAATCCTTCGGCACCTGTCTCTCATCCCAGATCTTGCGGAACATCTGAATGTTCACGCTGTCCCTGCTTCGCCTGTAGAATCTCTCCGTTTATCTCATCTATACCAGCAGATTTACCTGTCTTGATGTATTTCCATGCCTGCTCTACATCATTCCACATCAAGTCTGTCTGGTCTCTTTCCGTATCTTCTCTTTCATCCCCTCTCTTTAATGATCAGCCTGCCTTTGTCCTTTTTTCTTACTGTCCTGGACGTTCAACAGATTTTCAAAATACTTCTTCCTTGTCTCTATTATCTTTTCATCCCTGGTTATTAGATTCTCATTCTCATCCATAAAGTAATTGTTCTGCTCTCCAATTCCTCACCATACCATACAGCATCTTTTTATTACCGTCGATATCTTGTCGGAGAGGTTGACTCTATTCTTCCAACCACAGTCTTCTCTCCTCTTTAGCTATCCTCTTGGCCTCTCTCTCTCTTCACGGTTTCGTATCTCTCTTTATTCTCGTCATTTCTGTTCTTGAAGTAGGTACTGAATGCATTATTCTTCTTTTTCATAGCTTCTCTCGTCCAGGTTTTTTTTTTTTTTTTTTTTTTTTTTTTTTTAGAAGCATTAGCAACTAAGGCCATATTGCTCGGGGAATATGTGGTGCTCATTCCCTTGACCTTTCCGCATCCTCCGTATTTGGTAGTGACGGGCTCGAACCCCGGTCTAATCAAGAAGCGTGTGCTAAGCATTGCTGCTCCTTCCTACCTGGCTACAGAAGCGCCTTCTCGTCCTCTTATTCCACCATGGAGTTTCTTTCCATCTCTTTCTATTGGTTGTCCTTCAGCATACCTGCTCTGTCAGCCCCACTATGCAGTCTAGGAAAACTTTCCATTCTGATTCCACGTTATTCACTACTATTTTTCTGTCCTTTAATATGTTCACACATTCAATTTTTCCTGACAATGTCATAATATTGAGTGTGGCTAGTTTAATATATGTTGTCATCAGACTTGTTGCTGTCACAGACACCACCAATATGATCAGAGGTGACATGTACGAGCTTATTACTTTTGAAGGCAAGAAATTTAAGCTGCCGATCTACCAAACCTATCGCAAAAATTAACTAATTCCAATGAAATATACAATTTATTTGTATATTTTATTTATTAATACACAAAAAAATTGAATGTTCTGCACTTGTATTGTCAATTGGTAATAATCACAAGTTTAAAGACAAAAGCACTATCACTGTAATCATGGGCACCGGCAGGATATTTTGTAAAGTGGTGCGCGCATGTGGGAATACATTTTTTTTTCACCAAATTTGAGAATACACCCAACACCTTATGTTTCAATAAACTAATAAAATTATTAAAAATTGTGCATTATTTCGAAATCCAAAGATGGGGGCACTTGGACCATGCTGCCGTTGCCCATGATTGTAATATTTAAATTATTCCTATAATAAATTTTATTTTAGCAAAATTAAAAACTTTGTTTTCCTTACTTTATTTTCACAAGAGTTAAATTCTTTTGAAATGAAATCCTTACGAAATATTAATCTATTACAATTTCTCTTAAAAGATAAATATTGATAATAAATACTATTAGGACTAGAATATAGAACAAATTAATGTTTTTGTTTCCAAAGACATTAGAAATTCCAGACAGTAGAAATCTGAAATCCATCATTTTCAAGAAATATAAAAAATGCATACACCATATTTATAAACTTTCAGAATATTAATCCAGCCTGCTCCCAAAGCATAAATGCCCGATTAAAAAAACAATATAATCAGTTGCTATACAAACCTACCTCTTGGAATTCTTTATGAGAGATCTTTTTAGATAAGACCATGTAGTTCTCATTCGATGAACAATCTTTAGCGATCACTTTGTAGCAGTCAACCGTTGGCAGAGAATAGGTCACGTTATCAAAGGTACGAACACGACCATTTTCCACGGAACAGTAGGCTACAATAAAAGAAAAAAAAACTAAAAAATCGTGTTCCCTTTGAAATAAATAATTTATCGTTAATTAAATAAATCGTTGCAATTTATTTAGCGATAACGATCGTAAATCATTACGTTATTAACGGTTAATTTCGTTTATCGCACAGTCAAAGTAGCGCCAGAATTTTGTACACAATTAACTACTTCATTTCAATCCACTTAAATTAATTGAAACACTGAATTCATTTTATTATTATTTTCTCATCCCACAACGTACTTACGGTGCCTTAAGTCCTCCAGAGCCGTGTACTGAAAAAGTGGGGCATTAACGGGTTGCCAATAAGGAACGTAAACGTGGGTATAATGAGTGGTCTCACGTGGTTTATATATCTTTAAATCAGCGACTGGGTGTAGCAGTGAGAAGTTGGCTTGGATGTGAATTTTGTTTTCGGGGTTATGCACATCGAAAACGTTATTATCCAAATATGGAAATAGCTGGTGTCTGATATGAGCACTGATTTCATGAGTGTAGTTCTTCAACACCAGAGGGACCTGTGATACAAAAGAAATTTAAAAAAAAGAGAGTTACAACGTCAAAAAGTTGTAAACATATTAAATTCAATATATGAACACGATCGTTTTTAATAACTTTTTAACTGCTATGCACTAATGTAATATCTATATAATATCGGTGAAAATACACCACTGCCATAACCCTTAAACGAAATATCTACGATAGTAATGTAAAAAGGGCATCATTTTATCTGTATATCAATATTGTGCACCTCCTTCTCAACGAGTTGCCATGTATTGCACTACTTCGAATAAGTAACGCGTCACTAAAAGAGAAGACTATTGTTACTTATTCTCGGTGAGCACCACCACCACCCAGACGGCATCAGTTCAAGGCTAGTTGGCTTCTCATCGGTGGGTGGGCAGGTACAGTAGTATTACCAGAAAAGACAATCCAGTTGTGAAGATAATAACATGAAAGATGCCAAAAGGTGTACACGATAATGTTTAAATCAAACTAAATGCATCAAGGCATCATATGTTCAAGAGTATAAATTATCTATATAATATCGATGTAAATACACCATAGATTTAAACATTATCATGTACACCTTTTGGTATCTCTCATTTTGCGGGATTATCTGCACAACTGGATTGTCTTGTCTGCAATACCAGGGTACCTGCCTACCCACCGATGAGGGGCCAACTAGCCTTTAAACGATGCCATCTGGATGGTGCCCACTGAGAATAAATAACAATAGTCTTCTCTCTTAGTGAAGCGTTACTTATTCGAGGTAGTGCAATACATGGCAACTCGTTGTGGAGGTGCACAATGTGAGATACAGATAAAATGATGCCCTTTTTACGCTACTATTGTAGTTTTTTTCGTTTAAGAGTTATCCATGGTGTATTTACACCGATATTATATAGATAATTTATACTCTTGAACATATGATGCCTTGCTGCTTGATTTAAACTAATATAACATATACACTATGAACTACATTATTGCATAAAATATATTACGATGCACTGCCATAAAATTGTAAGCTGAGAGAGTTATATTTCATGCACTATAACTTCGCATAACCCAGGGCAGTTATTGAAAAAAAAATGTAATAACGAAATAGGTTACCCTTGGTGGAAAGAACCATAACAAAATAAAACAATCGCCAAGGATTAATAGTTGTTTAAATTAACTAATTAATCTAATAATTAAATTAATTAATAAATGAACTTTAATCATTTAATTATTAAATTATTTCAATTAAAACTCTCATACAAGTTAATTTTCTACAAACTGCAACAAGTTTCTCTTGTGAGACGCTACCTGCAATCTAGGAGTAATTAAACAGCCTAAATGAAACAAAAGAAAATTGCAAAAGCAAAATAATCATAATTAAATTAACCGGCAGTTAAATTAACCGGATTCACTCCGAGAAGTCGAACATCATACAGCCTTGCACAAGTGATGCAACTGCAGAGGATAAAGCAAGGACTCGTACACGAGCACAAACCTAAGAGCAAATGTCAGTCCACAGTGAAAAATAACGAATGATTTGGCGGAAACAGTAAGTACTGTACTTCGTCAGAGTGGCATTAGCCACTCTGATCGTTTGAGTGTAACTAAAACGATCGTATTTCAGGTTATTTAATTACTGCTTGCCTGCAGGTAGCGCCTCACAAGCATAAATTATTGCAGTTCGCAGCAAATCTCAATGTGATAATCTTTAATTGATTATATGACTTCACTTTATTTCTCCCAAAAACAAAACAAACTGTAATTCTACTCTATAGATAACAGAAGCTGCAAAAATCCCAATTCAGAATTCGCTTTTGCTTAAAATGACTTTATACACTATTCTGTAAAAATAATTTGCCGTTTCTGTCACTTTTCTAACCTTAAGAAATCATTTGAAATTTTCATTGAAACTCAACTTTGCCTTGGTCTGACTTCTTTAACAGTTCAATCAATGTGATAAGGTTATTAAAAATAACGTCAACCCACGATACATATTGCCTTTAACCTAGAACCAGCTCAACAGTGAGCTGATCTTCATCCAGGTCGGTGCGTTACGCAATTTCAAATATGTCAGTTATTTGGAGAAGCATACTCCAAGGCTGCTTCTATTTCTGTTGCCATGAATGGGTTTGCCAAAACAGGAATTTGGCCAGTTGACAGAAATGTATTTCAAGATCACCATTTCTCTCTATCTGTGGTACTCAGCAATCTAATAGAAAGACCTTCTATAGAAGAATGCAGCTTTCTTCACACTGAAACTCATTCCACTCTGAGAGTGGAATGAGTTTCTCACCGGAGTCCCAAAGTCTCAACAAGATATCTAGGCCTATATCTCTTGAGTGTACCAGCAAGAAGCCTAAATTTGATGTGCGCACACCTAAAGAAGTCATGTCTCCAACACCTGCTTCTGTTTTTGCAATGAAGAAAAGAGCACTCAGAGCCTGTCCTTGAACTGACAAGCAGTCCTTATAGCGAAAACCTAAAGGAAAAAACTTAAATATCAACAGGGTCCCATAACTCCGAAGGCCTACTGAAGAACAGCAAGATAATGGTATTGCTTTGTGAAAAGCAAGAGAGGCACAATATGATCCAATGCATGTTGTCTACATGACAACATAAATAGCTACAAGAAAAATGCGCTAGAGTTAAAAAGGGCAAAAAAAAGTACTATTGCTTTGTGTGTAAGCCCATTAAACAATAAAGTATGTTCTGTTTTCTAAGATTTGGCTACTGTATATCTGCATTATATATTCCATTGTATATAAAAAGTAGTATTTTATGATTCCAGAACAATTCAACCTCTGGTCCAAACCAGGTTCCTACATTGGACCACTTCTACAATTTCCAAATACTCAAGTAAGGTTTTATTCTGCGAAGTTTGTTGCATGCTTGGTCCCTCCAGAAATTTGCTCATACTTTGTCTACTCCCCTCTCTAAAGTTGATTGAGATCTGTGAAAGGGAAATTCTCTATTTTTCCTTCGATTGTGTTTTTTTTCTTGATCAGTCTTCTCATTTACACTGATGCCTACGTGATCCAACATATTAATTGCATCTTGACTTAAGTAATGCACTTCTTTGATTTTTTTTCTGACAATTTACTAGTGGATGTAGAAAAGCAGATTGTTTCTGTGAAGAGCTTTTATAACACGGTTGGGATAATATGCATTAGGGCAGGAAAATGTTGTTGTCTTTCAATGCCATCTAGAGCCGGTTTTAATCCATACAATTCGACAGGAAGGATACTAGATATAATATAAATAGTTTTCGAAATTTGAATGCTTAAAATTACCGCTGCCGTGCCTATTAAATTCTTAGTCTTATATCCATCTGTACATACTTGGTATCTGTTATTTTCAGCACTGAGAGAAACATGTAATAAGGTAAGCAGTGGAAGTTGTTGTTTATGCCATTTAGGAAAGAATTGTCTATATTAAGGGAAAAAATGTGTCCAGGAAGGTTCCGAACTTTTGTAAAGATTGATATCTCTTCCACATTCAGCAAGTATATCTCGTAGTCTAATTCCAACTGGCCAATTCTTTCTTGGTTTGTGATCATATCCGAAACACCACTGTGAATCAAATAATATTTTCCAGTTTGGGTGCCTTAGGATCCAATTTTTCAATGAAGAAGAACCAAGAAGTAGTTTCCTTCGAATTTGTAGCTGGATGCTCCATTACTTCCTAAGCTATATAATTGGGAAGGTTCTAAAAGTTTCTAACACAATTCGGAGTGCTTTATGATGGATGGCATCAAATTTATGAATCACACTCTCTCTGGTTGAAACATAGTCTGGCAGATCGGCATCAGTTTCCTCCCTGAAATGATTTCGACAGATGCTAGTAGAAAATATGTTCAGATACTCAGACATGTCCTGAAAAAGTTCTCATCATCATCATCAGTTTTAAAAAATCGTATAATAATGACCGAAGATTCAATGTAGTTGGTTTAATCAACTTTTCCATCTTTTTATTTCTTTTTCTAGAACATTCGAGAATGTTTCGGGACGTTCTAGAAATTTCGACGAAGTTCTCTAGAAACATCTCTACAGGTATACCTATATACGAGTATATAGCTATGAAGAATACAAATGGAATATCTGTGCCGACCTAAAAGTGGTAACTTTGCTGACTGGGTTGCAAGTTGGATACACTAAATACTGCTGCTTTTTATGCGAGAAGGATTGTCACTATAGGGTACAAAATGGCCAGGCTGTTAGAAACTACACCAGGCCAGAAAAATGTAGCACATCCTCCTTTGATGGATAACCTCCAATGCACATCAAACTAGATTTGATAAAAAAAAAATTGTGAAAGCGATGGACAAAAAAAGAAAAAGGATTTTCCTGTTTGAGGCAAAAGTTTCCTCGAATCAGTGAAGCCAAGATAAAAGAGGTAAATTATGGGTCCTTAATTCAAATTGTTCTTGTTTATACTCCGGGACGACCACCAGGTCAGTGGAGTTTACAATAAATCATCAATGCAAACGTTAATCATATTTAGCAGTCACGGACTTGAACTTCGGTTCACTCAAGGAGCGCGTGCTACTGCACTCGTGCTCCTGACCACTCGGCTACGTCAGGCCCTTTGCTATTCCAAGATGAGAAATTCACTTAAAAATTAAATGCTGCAAAAATATGAGCCTGGAAGGCATTCGAAAACGTCTGTCGGAACTTCTTAGGCAATGAGAAATTACAAAATTACAGTGAAACTGGGGACGAGCTAATTTTAGCGTATAGTTGAGATGCAGCATGTTGTTAAAGCATCTCATGAAAGCACTTCCAACGACTATAATGTGCTACACTATCAACTTAACCAACAACACAGAACAGGAAAAAGAATTATAATGAATCACCTTGTCCAAATCTGGCAGCAGGATTGGAATACCTCAGGTAAGGGAAGAACTACATAAGGATTTATTTCCACTGTATCTATGACTTCTCTACCCCCAACCTCTTCCATGGTACAGGCGCCTCCGTAGCCATGTGGGCAGGAGCGGCAGTGCGTAGCAGACGCTTCTTGATTAGACCGGGGTTCGTGACCACCAAATACGGAGGATGCGGAAAGGTCAGGGAATGACCACCGCATATCCCCGGAGCAATATTCAAATAAATATTTGAAATATATGTAAAGCTAAGAAATTTATTACTCACGTTTTGGTACTCTATATCGATGCTGTACTTGCGTAGCTGCGTCAAGAGGTGTGCGTAATAACGACAGAAGAAGCTGAAATAGAAACCCTTCTCGCGCTCTCCTTTACACTTCTGATAATAATAACCATAAGGATTGTGGTTATAGGGAGTCAGGGGTTCCTCTCGACGTCGTTCATATTCTCTTTGTTCCTCTGTCCGCTCAAAATAGCCTTGAATGAAAATCTGAAAGGTGAAAGTGATAATTAAAATCTCCATTAAAAAAAAATTCAATTTTCAGCAACGAAATTGTGTTGTTACTTGAAGAAAAGTTAATTTAAGAAAACCGTAAAAACTATGTTTTGCCTAAAAAAAAAAATAGACAGTTTCTACAATCTGTGAAAATTCTCAGCCCAGGTTGTAAGCCGCTGCTTTAGCACATATAAGTGTACCATTTTTAAATTATTTAATGGTAGACCCGCAAACATCGACTGCCTCAACAGAGGACCACCAGCATGGCCGACCAACTTCAAATCCCACGGCTGTCTCAAATAATCCGCATGAGGAGAACTGTGACCACTATCAAAATGCTGGTTGGCAAGCTCAACTCCCCTGACTTCTGGGATATATGTTGGTGGCATGTTCCACTACCTTCCCTAAGAGCCACCCCTTTTCTTCAGCTACAGCGAAACAGACTGAAGATCAGTGACAGATTTCTACCCGGCCAAGTACTTTATATTCGATATCTATAAAGATATCGGCTGCCGAATGCCCTTGAAAATTCATTTTCTTCATTCCAATCTCAGATTTTTTCCTCAATATTGGAAATTTAATAGACGAGCAAGGACGGACGCTTTCATCAAGATATATCCACGATGGCAGATTACTGCTGGCTTCTTAAGAGGGAAAGTAAAATGGTCTATTAGAAAAACTGAGTGACAAACATTTCTAAGAAAATAGCTTGTATGTAGCACATTGTTTGATTAAAGTATTTTAAAATGAATAAGACTTATTTTTAAGATAGCATATGAATTATTTTATAATATATTTGAAACTGGTTGTTCGTTAACTTGCTAAAATTTCAATATCTCTTTCAATGGAGACGTGATAGAGAGACAATTTTTGTATTTTTTGAAAGAGCGGATCAATTTCGTTTAGAATTTGAAACTTTTGAAAAAGGGGTTACCAATTATTCACAGCTGTTTATTACTCAATATTAACTGAGTTCTAAATATAATTTCTGAGAATGTTTTTCCTGTGAAATTGGTATAAAAAAGCTAAATACCTTTTTATCCTCTCCGCACTCCCGTCCAAAGAGAATCTTCAAGTTGCTATTCACTGGATATTGCAGATTTACGGTGTCTAGCGTTAACAGCTTCATCAAGTTGTATTTGGAGTACTTAAGAAATCCGTTGACACAAACCTTAAAGAAATTTAGCATTATACTTGATTATTTGCAGCCAAAGAGGAAGGATGTAATTGCAAAAATGTTAGATTTGTGTTGAGAGAATAACATTAACTTAAAATATCATAAAGAATTAAAGATAATGTACGCAGTAGTTGCATTTCTATTTCTTAAATTAATTAATTTTTCTTTTCTGTGATTAATGGAAGGGAAAAGTAAATAACTAATTATCGTGTCATTACTAAGTGATTAACTCAAATATATATAAAACTGTTTTCGTTTTACTTTCAGTGAAACAACGCCTCCTGGCTGAATGTAAGGGAGTGCAGACCACACTTATTTGTTCAATAAACTGATTTTAATAATAATTATTCAGATATATCAATATCAGAGTGTTTCTCGCATCCAAAGACTTTATAACCTCGTCACAGTAATTTGCCAAATTATTGAAGCAAGATCTCCCCTTCGCGAAACCACGCGGAGACCCATTTAGGATAAGCCTTAATGCCATATAGTCCTAATTCAATTTATACACCATCAGGCATCTCTCATTTGTGGAGTTATATTTCATTACTGTTTTGCCATCATTATATCACTTGTGTACCCACCCACCCACCCACCGAAGAAAGGCCAAATAGCCCTGAAACGGTGCCGTCTGTATGGTGGTATCCACTGAGAATAAGTAACAATAGTCTTCTCCTTCGGGTGAAGTGTTACTTATTCGAAGTAATGCAATGTCATGGCAACTTGTCGTGAAGGTATTCAGAATATGAGATATGACTTAAACGATGCCGCTCTTGCAAATAATTTGCTAATTTAGGATTAGCTGTGTACTAACATGATGCTTTTGCACTAATTTGTACATAGTCTAACTTTCTCGCAGCTTGAGGCATAAGCCCTAATGCATTATGGTCATTAGTTCCAATAAGTGTAATCATGTGCCCCTTAGTTCCCTTAAAAACTGACAAATAGTTAGTAACATCATCAATTTTTGAATTTCGTAGACATACTCATGTTCTGTCTCGATTATAGAATGCGTTCCCAATTTCTCTAACAACTGAATTACCCACTTAGCATTACCTCACATGAAGCCATAATACTCTTCAGCTGATACCCGATCCTTCGGAACAGCGTTCTCGGCTTATTACTGGGCACTTGAGTAGCTGTCGAGTCACCAAGATTTGTTGTTTCTAGAGCAACCAGTTGCTTGTCTACAGGACTCGATCTCTTTCCATTAGTAAGCCAAATTTTGACTTAAGTTCGTCGTTTTCCCTACACCCGGAGAGCTAAAATATGAGGGACGGGTGAAAAGTTCGTGGCTGAGTATGAATGGGTAGTTGTTGTTTGTTTAATGTATTGGTACAAGGGCTACTAAGGCCATAATGCACTTATGAAAGGGTAGTGATACAGTGTTAAATATTCTGTATTTAATGTATAATACTTCAAATAGTAACCCACTAAGTTTCATGCAGTTTCAATAACATCGTTTTTTAATTACAAGTCCTGAAGTCAACAAAGTTTGGTGAATAAGGAAAGAGGACAAAATCAGTTATCGTGGAAGTCATCCAGTATTTGAAAAAAAGGGAATAACGCCAAAAGCAATTCATGAGGATATGTTAACACTGGAGATGGATGTCCCATCCTATTCCATGGTTAAGAAGTGGCCAGCAGAATTCAAACAAGAGGGGAAAGTCTGGAAGATGACTTACGCTGTGTAAGACTTGCAAGATCCATCACTCTAGAAGTTATTGACACTATTCATGATCCAGTGATGCGTAATTGATGATTGACAGTTAGGTTGCCAGCGTTTTGGTTATCTCATCTAAACGTGTTTCATAATAACAGAGGCTCTCGCTATGAAAAAGGTATCAGCACTATGGGCCTCAAAGTTGTTGACAGCAGATCAAAAACGCACAAGAGTTGTCAAGTCAAATGAACATCTGCATCGTTTTCAAGCAGATCCAGCAAATTTCCTTGCAAGGTTTTTGCAATGGATGATATGTGTCCATCACTTTCAGCCAGAGACAAAACAACAGTCCAAGCAGTGGAAACAACTCTTCTGCTCCCTCCGAAGAAAGTCAAATCGATTTGTTCTGCTGGCTAGGTGATGGCATCGGTTATTTGGGATGCTGATAAAGTATAGTATTTCTAGTGGATTACCTTCAGAAAGGTCACAGAGTCACATTACCCAGACCTTGTAAGGTGTTTTCATAAAGCATCAAAGGCCAAGAAAAAACTCACCAAAGGAGTCAGGACAACACGCCTGCTCACAAGTCTGTCATTGCCGAAATTTATTATGCAATCATTTATTCACCCTATTCAGGATAGTGTGCGAGTTTTACTTTACTAATGGTAACTGTAACTCTCTGTTCCGATTATTTCGTAGCAATTAATGCGGTTTAATTGGTGCTACTCCTACTAATTCTTAATTAATTCTTAACATTAGATTTGTGCTGAAAAAAAGGTAATGCTCGTAGATATTTCTAATGTAATTAAGGATACCTATATATATTAATTTTTTAAATGTGATTTGTGTATGCAATTATTTATGTTACCATTAGAAGCCCACGTTGCCTGCCTGTACCTGGGTGACACTTACTGGTTATGATTTTTGATTCGGCCTTAACAGCTAGGTCATGAAATGTGAATCTTTAGATTTTTACCCAAAGATTCAAATTTCATGATCACCAATCCGAAGGAGAGTGGCTGGTTGCTGGAAAACTAATAATAAGCACTCTCCTACTTCAAGGCATACAGAGTTAAAAAATGAATAAAATAAACTCACTGTTCAGAAATTAACTCATTATTTGCATTAGTGTTGCATGAACTGCAATAGCTCTAACAGTTCAAGCTTGATTATAAAAAATATAATTTCTAATCAAATAATCCAGAACAAATATTAGATTACAGAATAGTTTAGGGCTAAATCCACAGGTTACGTAGGGAGTTAACTGTTCAAGTTAGTGCAATTGCATCATTAAGTATACTTAATCTTTGTGAAGGTATTCACAATATGAGATATACTTAATGATGCCAATTTATAACTACTTAAGTAGTTGGCTACGTACAGAAACGATGCAATTGCACTAACACCAGAACAAATAATAATTTAATATAAATGTTAGGGGAAATATATCACTAAAAATAGACATTTTTAGTATTATGAGTGATTATAGAAAATATTCCCGAGTTAAATTGCATGCACTCTTTTGACTACATAAAGGTTTTCGGTAAATTCTCTCTCTCTCTCTGATTTTCACCCTAATTCAAATATTTCGATTTCAGCAAACCACTTAATTTCTTATGATACCCAAAGTAATTCGAAGAAGTATTTCTTCTAAATATGAACGATACTATAATACTGCATTTCCCTTTTTTTCCTTAAAAATAAAGGCGAATGAATTTACCTTGAAATTTTCGACCTCTGAAGAGTAGAAAGGTGTTCTTTCATAAGTGACGTTCAACTTGTGATATAATCTGTCGGGTGTATAGCTGTATGCAAAATCTACGCCAACCTTACGGTCGCGTTCTCCACGACCGACTATTTCACCCTTCAGAATATGGCTATAGAACTTCTTATCACTGCTTACGCGTGCACCCTGCTCGGTGACATCATCTACAACAGCAGGACTCTCTTCTAGGCCATGAAACTCATACGACCACGTTCCTTCGATCTGCAAACAGAGCAACATAAATTTAGTGATCAACAGAAAAAATTGCAAGAAAAACATTTCTGTTAATTACTGATTTCTTATTATTTAGTAGAGTTTTATAAAAATATTAACTATCACACCTTACCGGAAAATATGGAATAATAAAATGAAAATAATGAAATAGTAAAATATTAAGCCTTTCTTTCTCCTTACTTCGTTTGTAGCTTGCTGTTTTGCAGGAGTTACACAAACATCTAAATGGTACTGTTCGAAGTGAGGGTTTGTAAACCAGTGATAAACTTGTTGCCGGAAACCATTCTCTAACAAATGCTGGAACAAAGAACCTTCGTGTTTTGTGTGATCTTTAATACTTCTTTTCACTACTAAACCAAGACCAACGAAATCATGAAGATACTCATGTTCAAACTGTATAAATATAAATAGCAAGTTATCATTAGGCAATGAATAACAACTCATTAAAATAAAATTCATCTATAAACAAGAGTATATTAATTGTAAATATCTGATTAAATATTATGCAGAGAAAAATCAAATACATTTCTATTTTAGACGAGAAATGGGATGTTTTCTGGATTATTTACCAATATTTTATTGTTGTAGTTAATCGTTATATACACATATATATTACTTTTGATGATGAATCCAAAAAGCCCACTCACTGATGACGAAGCCCACCAGCTTCGAAACGATCGTCTCGGTGGTGGTATCCCCTGAAAATAAATAACAGTAATCTTCTCCGCTATCTCGTTGTGAAAGCAAACCACAATATGGGATTCGATTAAAACGATGCCATTTACACTACTTACGTAGTTCAAATTTATAAATCGCTGCATAAGGACCACCGCTATGAAAACCCTCTGCATTTGTGGCTCGATCGGAGGAAGGAGGGGTGGATAGGTTCTTCGATCGGTTCGCCTATGCGACGATTTGTCTAGCAATTGAAATGCAGCGATTCCATGACCATTATTGGCCTCGTGGTCCTCTGTCGATATGGGACATAATGGTCGATCTATTTTTATTTCTATTTTATTTTAGTAGTTTGATTAGTCTCTTTTGGTGATATTCACGTTTCTCGGAACTGGTACTTTACTAGGGGGTGCCGCTAAATTGTTATACAATTGGTACTATATTTTAAATTTAAAAATGGATTTATTTGAATTGGATTTAAATTATATTCTAAATTATTTGGAGGCTTTCGGCTACAGTTTCTGTCTTGTTATCCCTTCTCTTACCTCCCTATTACGTTTATGTTAAATTTTCGCTCTACAGTTTTGCCATACTACGGGCATTTGTATTAATTTTAATACGTAATTTCAATAATATATTGGGTATCCTGTGGAGGATGTGTATTTTACTGCCTCTAATTACTACTTCATATTTATTTTATTTATCTATTTTAATGTCATTACTCATATATATTATCGTATATATGAGTTAAATGAGTCATATATATGAGTTAACAGGAAGTTAAATCTGGTAAGTGTGGTGGTGACTGCTCAGTGATCGAGTGCTTTACAAGACATTCTTGAATGAAAATAGCCGAGTGTACAGAAGAGTTTTGATGATACAAGCTCCACTTTCATCAAACAGCATCACGCAATCGCCGTGAAAATTTTTGCAACATTCCTGGTTCACTTTTTGTCCATAAGGAACAATGCCCTGTGATTCAAAAAATTCAATTAGCATGATAATCGTAAATGATCGAAATTGCCTTGCTTTTATAAGCCTTAAAGAAGTTGGAGTCTTCCAGTGAAGAGTACCACGCCTTTGTTTCCAGGTGATAGCGATACACCCACGATTTCACAAGTAATTATGGAAGAAACAGTGTGGACCAGCAGCGTTTTGACTAAGATCCTTACATGTTAGAACTCGCCGCTCTCTCTGTGAAATTCAGTGAAGATTCGAGGCACAAACTTGACTGAAACACATCGCATTCCCAAATCTTGATTGACCTGTCCCGTAAGAAATACAAATTCATTAGCAACTTAGCGGATAATTAAACACCGATCACTCTTCAGCTGATCACGAACATGAGCGGTTGAATTATTGGTTTCTTGAAGTTGAAGGGTGGGCAGATGACAAACGGCCCTCTTTATACTTTTCAAACTACTGAATAGTCTTCAAATGATATATAGAATCGTTTGGAGGCTTCTCTCAATAACCTGTTCCTGGAGGAAGGGAAACTTCGCCTCTGTGACTAACTGTTCTAAAGGTTGACGGGATATTCGAATACTGAGCTTTTTTTCTGTCTTTTCTTTTCGCCCTTCAACGTTAAGACCTCTCGGTATTAAGCCTCTAAGACGCGAAGCACAGTTAGTACAGAATGAGGCCGCTTCTTGTGCCACTTTTTAACCAAAATAAAGTTGGTATATTTTAACAGCTGCATTATAAACTCTCGGTGAAATTTAATTGTATTCTCTACTATACATAACGAAAGCTACTTGGTGAATTTAATACGCATAACGAAAGCTACTTGGTCTGCTGCAATTGACACCAAAAACTATAAAAAGAGTACGAGTTCACTACTATTATGTAAAAATATTAATTTACCCGAAACTCCGATTGATTGACCAGTATGGGAGGTTTGCTTTATATATCTGCATGAATTCAGAGAGTAGGTGGGAATAGAATAGTTTAGAAACTGCTGAAAACTGACTCCAGAATCTCTTAGTCATCAGTTCAACTAATCTGAACAGAGAGACCATAATCTAAGTATGTGAAAGCTAGAATATGAAATAGCATTAGCATTAATAGAGGCATTTGATGCAAGAAAGCAAGCTTATGCAGCATCAGCCAAAAAAAAAAAAAAAAACCCACTTCCACTTCACCCCTCTGTTCGTTCCAAATACCTGTCCAGCTGAGCCTTAAACTTATTTAGGCTATCAACCTCCACCACAAGGGATGGAAGTCTGTTCCACCAACCAACCACCCGCTGGCTAAAGGCAAATTTCCTCACGTCTATCCTACATCTGTCTTTCCTCAATTTGAATTTATGCCCTCTCAGGTGATTTTTCTGAGCTAGAGGAAGAATCCCATCAGCATTGAGCATGCTTAAACCATTCAAGGCTTTATACACCTCTATCAGATCACCTCGCTGGTGCCTAGTCTCCAGACACTGTAATTTGCAAAACTTAAGCCTTTCTTCGTAAGAGCACCCCTTTGTTCCATTCACTAATCTTGTTGCCCTTCTCTGTACTCGTTCCAGCAGCTCTACATCCTTCTTGAAATGAGGCCTCCAGACCTGTATACAGTACTCTAGGTGTGGCCTGACCATTGCCTTATACAATGGAATAATCACCTCCTTATCCCTGCTGGAAAACTTCCTGTATATCATTGACAATACTCCATGAGCTACTCTTGCAGCCCGTCTGCACTGCTCAGAGAACTTCATATCTGCCTGCACAACCACCCCCAAGTCCCTTTCATTCTCTACCACTGTCAGTGTAGTACCACAGAGTTGATACGTTGCTCTGGGGTTGCTGTTTCCCATGTGTAGTACTTTACATTTGTCAATGTTAAACCTCATTTGCCACCTCTCAGCCCATCTGCACAACCTTTCGAGATCCTGTTGCAGCAGCATAGTGTCAGTAGTGTCCTTGACAACCCTGCCAACCTTTGTATCATCTGCAAACTTGGACATTAAGCTTGATATACCATCATCAATATCATTTATAAATACAGAAAACAATAATGGACCCAACACTGAACCCTGAGGGACTCCACTAATAACATTAGTCCACGATGAGCAGTGTCCATTGATTACCACTCTCTGTCTTCTCCCCCTCAACCACCCCTTTATCCATAGCAGCAATTTGCCTCCAATGTCACACCGCTCCAATTTGTGTAGCAGTCTTCCATGTGCAACAGTATCAAAAGCCTTTCTAAGATCCAAGTATATAATATCAAAGTTATTCCCTGCATCCAGTTCTTTTGTGACTGCATCATAATATCCAATCAAGTTGGTCAGGAGACTTCCCCTTAACAAAACCATGCTCTGTCTGAGCTATAACTGAAGTCTTGTCTAAATGATCCTGCAGTGCTTCTTTAACCAGTGCCTCCATTAATTTTCCTGGAACAGAAGTTAAGCTCACAGGTCTATAATTACTTGTGTCAGCCTTTGATCCTCCTTTGTGAATTGGGGTCACATTTGCACATTTCCAGTCTATGGGTACCTCCCCTGAGTCCAAGGAAGCTCTCATAATTATGGCTAAGGGTTTGCTTACTTCCTTTGCTGCCTCCTTTAATATAACTGGATAGAGCCCATCCACCCCGGGTGCCTTTCTTGTGTTTATCTTCAACAGTTTCTCCTCCACTTTACTCCCAGTTATTTCAAGATTCTGTAGCTTACTGCTAGAGTTGAATACACCTCTGGCATTCCCCTTGCTGAATAACTCCTCATGTGTGAATGTCGATGCAAAATATTCATTTAGTTTGTTAGCTACCTGAGCAGGATCATCAATAGTTGACCCATCAATATCAAGTGGACCAATCTGATTCATCCCCTTCCTTCTAGAGTTTACATAAGTAAAGAACTCTTTGCTGTTTTTCTTTGCATCCCTTGCCAAGGATTTCTCGTAATCTGCCTTTGCCTGCCTAACCTCCTTTGTAACTTGGTTGCATATCAACTTGTATCTATCATAGGCTTCTGTGTCATGTGTTAATTTGTAAGTATCCCATGCATTTTTCTTCTCTGCCATATGCCTCATTAGTTCATCTGACATCCATTTTGGCCTAAACCTTGAACAATATTTCTTAGTTGGTATGTAAAGCCTAGTAGCTTCCAAGATAAGTTCTTTGAATGCTTCCCATTTTGAATTTGCTGTTGGTAACATCATCAGTTGGTCCCACTGTATAGAATTTAAATACTGTCTCAGTCCATCGTAGTCGCCTTTACGGAAGCAATAACCCTTCCCTTTACCCCTAATGGTAGTTACCTCTTTGAGTAAATCCCACTTCAGCACACTGTGATCACTGCCACCTAGTGGTTCATTTATCTGCAGATTCTTAATGCGTGAAGAATCACTGCTGATAATCAAATCAAGAGTATTACTCCCTCTAGTTGCCTCCCGAACATGCTGATGTAGAAAACAATCATCCAATAAATCCACAAAAGCCCTGCTAGTGTGTGAGTAACCAGCCCCCAAATTCCAGTCAATATCTGGGAAATTAAAATCTCCCATTATAAGACTCTCTGATTTACTGGCCCACTCTATTTCCCTGTACAGTTCCTTATTATACTCATCAGAGTCATTAGGCCTATAGCACACTCCTACTCTCAATTTTGATCTCCCAATGCTTATGTCACACCAAACTGACTCTACACTGCACTGTCCGGCGATGTCGACTGGCTTCACTTCCTTGGTTTTTATGTGTTTCTTAACTAATAGCATAACCCCTCCCCCTTCCTATCCTGTCTATCCTTTCTGTAGACGTTGTACTCCCCAAATTCCAGTTCTGCATCCCTTATATTTGTGTGACACCACGTCTCTGATATCCCAACAATATCTGCCTTTGATGTTTTGAGCAATACCTCAAATTCATCAAATTTATTTACTAAACTCCTAGCATTGGTGTACACGTAAGTATACCTGCACCTGTTTCTATTCTTAGCTACCCTAACACAACCCATGTGTTTACTTGTACCGCAATGGCTCCCAGCAGTCTCTGAAATACCATGCATCTTGCTTTCCAGGCTTCTGCTCATTCTAATAGAAGCAGTGCAAGAATCTCTTTCACCTCTGCCAGTGGCTACTGTCAATCTATCGGTCTTTGTCTCCCCCCCAAGCTAGCAGTTTTCCGACCCACCTAACACTGCCTCGATAGCATCAGCAAATATTCTTGCACCCTTTCTATTTAAGTGTATCCCATCCCTGTAGAAGCAATCTCTCCTGTTAACAAGTACAGTCCATGCTGAAAAAAATTCTACTCCTTGAGCCTTGCACAATCTTTCCAGGGCCGAATTGATCGACAAGGCTCTCATCATACCTTGCGTATGGAGGACGCTAGGAAACCGCAGCTTATTACATCCGAAATCAGCCTTAAAAAATACTCCACTGTGTTTACGAATAGTGTTATCGGCAAGATAATATAAAATTTCGACATTGAATCTTCTGACCTATATATAAAATAGAATCATCGACCTATATAAAATTCATATCCGTTTGCAAATCAGTTAAGGGAAAAGGAGGTTCAATAATGAATAAGAATGCACACTACTCTGACATTTCCTAGTGTTTGACGAGTACAAGTATTTTTTTCGCCATTCATCTCGAATTTTATTTCAGTAATTTTATATAAAATATATTAACATCCGTCGATGAAAATGTCATTTATTGTCAAATGAATTGAAAGTACTCTGCGAGAGTATAAATATTGTCTAAAGGCCATCCTAATGAGTCAGAAGATTCAATGCCGAAATTTTCCCACTAGCCAAAATAAATGAAGCAGTAGTTACCATTCCATTTCTAGGCGTGGCGGTACACCCTTAAACAGAAATGTTTCACACTAATCTTTGAAGAGGATTCTTGGACTCTGCTGATCCTTGAAGTCATGGCATTATGATTTTTATGTTAAGAGTAATCTTTTAACAATTATCCTAAATTTAAAGTATAATTTTCTTTTATCTTTACCGATTAAATTATAAATAACAAACATAAATCTTGCTTTGAGCCGATGACAATTTTCTTAGGTATTCATGACACAATACGTTGGAAATAAGCAATGATAATTATAGAAAACTGCATTATTTTACTAAATACTTAAAATAATATTCCCATGAAAGGATTATATATAATTGCTTTAAACGATTGTACAAAATTAAATCAAATTATTATTTTTTTTAACATCCACGTTCTGGAGAACCATTTGACATACTTGATCCTGAGGTGTTGAAAGAATACCGGCATACCAAAGGAAGGAATTCTTTTCTCCTATAGTAAGGATAAAAATAATACCAAACAGAATTCTTTTGCTCTGGTCTATTTATCCTTAGAATAAAGATGTCCAAATCATTCTTACTGGTGCAAACTCAATTCCACTCAGGTGGTGTCAGAAAAAGCGCGATATATTCCTATTCTTTCCCTTTGTCTATTTATCTAAGTACTGAACGAGTTCGAAGGCCTTTGAGATCCAATTTAACAAGTTAGTATTTTCGCAACAATGCGATCAGAATTTTAAAAATATATATTTTAGAACAGGAAGAAAACAACATCGCCTTACCTTAGCGAGATGATCTTCCTCGTAGACAGGTCGATAGTAACCTCTGCTGATACTGGGAATACGATTTGAATAATAATCGATGAATGTGAAGGGCTCACAGCGAAGGTGGTAGACTTGGTGTGGAGCCTGAGGAGTGTACTTGAACGACATCTTGCTGTTTCCAAAGTTGATTTCTGCTTTCAATGGGAGAGATACAATTGAATGACGACGTGTTCCAGCTCCGAAGATCAGATTTTCGTAAGGCAAAGCGAAACGTAGGGTGGTATAAAGTTCGCTGTCCAAACTATACAGAAAGAGAAACACGTTCAGTTATCAGTAAGAACAAGTCATATTGAGTTATGTTAACATTGGTTACCTTAAATCCCAAAGATTATAACAAGTTGTTGTAGTCTTTGGAATTTCAGGTAACTCACTTTCACCACCAGGTTAGAAGTTGTTGTTGTAGTCCATTATCTTTTTGGGATACATGTTGCTGGAAAGTTCCAGTAAGATGCATCCCAAAAAGAGGGTTTTGAAATGTAGCTAATAAGCAGCTTTACTGTAGCGACGAACCTACATTCGTCAATGTACACAAAGGTTCATTGCTATGCGCATACTGATGAGAGTAGACAGCCACTATCCGCAAGACTTGAGCCACCGTCGTTCTGACCGAGTACAAAGTTATGAATTGCAGTAGGACATCATTTCATCCATATAAATGTATAAGAATGAAAAAAACTGATAGCTGTGACTGTCACAGCTATCATCGATGAATCCACCTTAGAAAACGTGCGGGCCTGTTTCTTCGGCGGGATTTGATTCTGGTGAATTTGAGGTTTGTTGAAAAAGCAGTTTTTTGAACACGCCATACTCAGGAGACAATACTGCCATATGACGCAAGGAAGCGAACTTTTTATATACCATAAAAAACATATTAATAATAAAATTACCGAAACAGAATATTCATCTATTTCAATTCCTCTTTGAACTTAGCCAGACCAGCTGCCTCTGCCCAGTTGTGCATCAACTTATTCCAGTGTTTTCTACAACTCCTTGTCCATGATAAACTTCATGGAAACTTCAGGTATGCCCTGTGATTTTATATTTGTGTTTCCTGGTTTGTTTCTACGAGGGAAAAAAGCCTTTCCTCATTTATTTTACTTAAGCCTTCAGTGCCTTGTACACTTTAATTAGATCTTTCCTTAGATGTTCATTCAAACTTTGCAGTCTGTACCTTCTAAGTTGTTATTCATATGTGTACCACTTTGCACTCATCACCAATCTGGATACCGTTCTCTGAACCATCTCCAGGTGCGCGCTCTCTCTCTCATTTTTAGGTGCTGTTTCCTGAAGTGAATACAGTATTCCAAATGCAGTCAAAACAATCAAGGAATAATGACATCTTCCTCCATACTAGCAAAATTCCTATAAATTCATGTCTGATTGCATTGTAGTACATAAGTCTGTTTCATCTTGAACTGCTTAACTCCACTCCCACCAATCTTACTGGGGACTACAGGATTTCTGTACCTCAAATTCATAACCATACATGTAGGAGCATTCAAGTTTAGTTGCCCGTTTTCTGACCATACAGGCAATGGATTTAAGAGTTTTTGAAGCAGTATACAGTAGACTGTCGAAATAACAGCACCCTAAATAACGGAACATCCGAGCTAACGGCACATTGAGATCGGATGTTTATGTACAGCGCAGACGTCTTCCAGTGACGAAAAAAAAAAAAAAAAAAAAAAAGAAAGCGGCAAGTCACGTGATTACTGTATTTGTTTACGTTCGCCATTTTGAAAGTAAATTCTGTATTGATATCACGGATTATACCGCTGTTTTACATTTATTTTAAATTAAAAACCCCTCACTATGGCTCCTAAAGTTAATAAATCTCATGCAGAGAAGAAAAGAAGAACAACATTAAGCTTAGTCACAAACTTGATATGCAAACTCTATTCCAAACTATTAACATTAGGGTCAACCGGAAAGTTAATTCATATACCCATGTGTATTGTGTCTGTAAATTGCGAGTGTTCTCTGGCCGACTTGTCTGTTTTTCTGGAAGAAAAAATCTTGCTATCTATGCCCGAGCCCGACTAACTCAGCCACGGAGTGAAAAAAGGCCATAAAAGTTCCTCGCGTCATCGACGGGATTCGAACCTGGGCCCTTTCCACCCGGTGTGGGGAGGTCGGTGATGATACCAATGTGCTATCGGGCAGACTAAACGGTATAATAAAGAAAATAGAATGGGGAGTAAGCAGGAGTGTACTAATGGCAGAATATAACATTGGATCGTCAACGTTTATGTTTTTTATGTGCAGTTAATAAAATTGGATTCTTAATCTCTCTATTTCTTATTTAGCCTCATTATTTCTGCATTAATAAAAATAAAACTTTCTAGATAACGGAAAAATCTAAATAACGACACCTTGAATCCCCGAAGGTGCCGTTATTCTGAAAGGCTACTGTAGATTGTTAACCACCTAGTTAATATTTAGTGCCTGAGCAGTTGTGGAGAAGCACATTTCAATGAATATTAAGCGCTAACAACTGAACTTATTTATAACAAGTAAACCTTCAGATCATCAGCAAACTTTGAGAGCTTCTCTTAAATATCCTTATCGATATCATTTTAGATAAATTGGAAATAGGACAGAACAAAAATAAATGAGCCCGGAGGGATCCCACTTTTTACACTGGTTCACCCTAAATACTGACCACTCATGGCAACCCACTGCACTTATTCACATCTTTTAGCCAGCCTCAGATTTGTTGTGAGATCTTACCAGTAACTCCACTTTCTTCTAGTTCATATGGCAATCTTCCATTAGGGATAGTGTTAAAAGCTTTATTAAGTCTGGGCGTATTGTGACAAAACTGTTACCTGCATCCAACTGTTAATTATGCGCATCAATACTAATCCTATTAGTAATCATAGTAATGAAAGTTACTGACCTCCTCTAACGAACCAATGCTGGATTCTATTCGAGTTACTATTCCTGTAAAGCTAGTTCCTGAATCGTATTTTGTCGTATGCTCTGTGAAAGCCATTCAGAAAAAAGAAAATGTGTGGCCAGCACATTAAAGTAAACTGTTTAAAATCGGGAACTCTCAGAGATTTAGTAGTGTCGGATTTTAGCGAGGTATACTTACTTAGTGCCTAAGCAGTTGTGGAGAAGCACATTTCAATGAATATTAAGCAATAACAACTGAACTTGTTTATAACAAGTAAAATAAGTATAGTTTATATCTACAGGGTGTCTCAAAAATATTGGTACAAACCTTTAGGGGAGTTAGGTCATCTAAAGGAATGTGAATCGCATAGGAACCCATAACCGGAAAAGTCACCGTAAGTCGGTAGACGGCGCTGTTCATCAGTTCGCGAGAGGGAAAATTTCTGGTTTACTCATTCAAGCAGTAGTCGCTGCACGAAGAGCATGCATCGATATACGAACTGTGAGCTGGCAGACATGCACATAGTGTATGGATTAGCAGAGGGCAATGGACGAGCTACTCAACGAATTTATGGAGAACTCTTCCCAGAGAGACATGTACCGGACCACCGTTTGTTTGCGCGTGTGCATCAAAATTTGTGCGATTATGGGTCATTTATAGGTAACAGGAGTAGTGCGGGCAGACCACATTCAACGCGAACTCCTGCCATGGAAGAAAGTGTGTTGAATGCCGTCCTACTGCCAGCACACCTGCCTTAGGAGTGTCTCGTTGCAGAGTACAGCATGTCTGGCACGATGATTCCTTACACCCCTTTCATCTCCAAAGGGTTCAGTTACTGCTCCTCCCAAGTTCATCCTGCACGTGTGGCTTTTGCGCAGTGGTTTCTCCAAGAAAGTGTTCAAGACTTGAATTTTCCAGCCTATGTTTTGTTCACGGATGAGGCTTATTTCACTCGGGAAGGCTTATTCAATCTGCACAATGCTCATGTGTGGGCTCACGACAACCCACACAGTGTGCGCCCCCATGCGGCACAACATCGCTTCGCAATAAATGTGTAGGCAGGTATGGTCGGTGACTGCTTAGTCGGCCTATACCTGTTACCATCCCGCATGAACTCCGCTAAATATCGGATCTTTCTTGAACAAGTTCTACCAAGGTTACTTGGCGATGTGCCAGCAAATGTGAGACGCAACATTTGGTTTCAACATGACGGGGCGCCTGCCCATTATGGAAGGTGTGTCCGTGACCATTTGAACATGCGTTTTGGGCGTCGATGGATTGGCCGTGGTGGACCCGTTGCCTGGCCCCCACGCTCACCTGATTTATTGAGCCTTGATTTCTTTCTGTGGGGGGCCCTCAAATCTATCGTGTATGAATCGCCTGTGGAGACGGAAATGGATCTTGTGGCGAGACTCGTCTGCGCTGCTGCTACTGTCAAAGAAACTCCAGGTGTGTTCGACTGTGTCCGCCAATCCATGCTGCGTCGGTGTCACGCATGCATCGAGTCTCATGGTGGAACCTTCGAGCATCTGTTGTAACATCATGAAATGCATCCATCTCGTACTCCATTGTTAATATTATGTCAAATAAATGTTTGCCACTAATTACTGTCTTGTGTCATTTCTGCTTCTTGTTCCTCTGCTACTACTTTCCCGGGACGTTTCCGGTTATGGGTTCCTATGCGATTCACATTCCTTTAGATGTTACCTACCTCCTCTAAACGTTTGTACCAATATTTTTGAGACACCCTGTATAAGCAGCACTGAAAGGTAGTGCTAGTAGTTCAAAATTAAAATAACAGTTTAATTTGTTAAATTTTAACAAATGACGGTAACAACATCTATTCTCATGTACTTTATGTCAAATGATGCTTACTACAGTTTCAGAAAATGCTTTAAAAATAAACTAACCTGTTTTTAAGGAAGAATTACAACGATATGTGTGCAATCTTTACAAATTTGCCTGATATTTTGACATTATTAATGTCCTCCGTGACAGTAGTGGTTTCAACACTTGTCACTCGTTTAGAGAGGTCCGAATCCCTTCGACGACTGGAGAAATTTCCAACAATTTAGGCTGTAGTTAGCCGATCTCAGGCAGAGATAGTAGGGTTGTTTTTTTTTACCCCCATGAGTTCGAGTTTTTCAGCCAGTTTTCCTCGTATGAAATACAGTATGTTCAAAAACTCAGATATGTTCTTAAAAAAGTACTCAGCACCTTCCCATTTAGACTTTTTTCCCTGAAAACTTGGGAGTGGTCTCCGATGAAGACGGCGGAAGGTTTCACCAAGGTATTTCTCAAATGAAAAAAAAGATACCAGGGAAAATGGAGTCCAAATATGTTGGCAGATTACTGTTAGAATCTCGTACTGGAGGCACCAATGGATCGTTATAAAAGGGAAAACACGAAAAAATAGTGTTTTGTTATCAGATAAACATTTTTTGTAAATAGAATAAGGTAAATAGACCTAATACTGTTCAATATTTAATACTGTATGTAACATTTTCTTAAAATATATGAACTCTTTTTACTCGAAAGGTTGTTACTTTAATCCCTTCTTCCCTTAAAATTGATGTGTGTTACAGCAATAGCCTAGTGGTCAGGCGCGCGGGTGCATAAGTACACGTGCCTTGAGTGACCGGGGTTCAAGCCCGTGACTGCTAAACACGGTGCTGTTTCTTGTATTCTGTCTATCTTATGAACTCCTCTGACTCGTCCGGGAGTATAAAACAGAAAATTTATTTATATTGTTGCCATATTTGAATTCAGTAACGTTAAATCTACAAGAATCACCCTGAACAGGGAACGAATTTTTTTTTTTTTTTTTTTTTGCAGACCAGTGTTATTCCTCTTCGTTGAAATTTTGTTTTACTGCAAAGTGGGTTATATTTTAATTGGATAATCTTGTATAATTGAAAAATATCTGAAGAAACTGAAGTAAACTTAATTTTCTGTTGATTTAAATATGTGCATAAATGGAGAAACTGAAACCAGTTTACTTACACTAAGTGACCGTCAATCTTCAGTGCGAGATTTTTTGGGGAAGTCCTTTCCTCCTAGAGGGTATCTGGCGAATTTATCTTTAATCCGAAGTCTTTGTTCTTATAGAACATATAGGCTGGTTGCTGTAACTCAAGCACTGCTGGCAGACCGACTGCCGTAGGAAAAGTGTACGTCTTTGTACTTGTGAGGAAGAATCGCCTGTAAGGACGTTTAAACAATTCATTCCACCAGAAAGTGACGTCAGGAAGAGAGAACTGATCTGAAATGTTGATATAAATGCTGTTGAAATACATAGAAGAACTTAAACTGGTGTAAAAAACAAGATTAATGCAAATATAAGAAATGATTGGCTCCAAGAAATTATACCAGCCCCAACCACGCAACCCTTTCCTGTCCACGGGATTTAATACTGTGGCATCGAAGGTAGCATTCTGCCGAATGCCATAATTTTAAGTCCTATATTTCGCACATCAAGAAACTATTTTGTTGCTAGGTGCATATAATTAAGATATTATATGCACCATTTAAACATTTGCAGATGAATTTCGGATTAAAAATTGATTAACTAGTTGTTTTAAATAGTACTGTTTTTATAAAAGATTTATCATTATATTTGATAAATTTTAGGTTAGAGATAATAGCAGTCAAAAAATGCAAACATTCCTTACTAACCTTCTTTTAAAAGCGATTCAAAAGATTCTTCATCAAACTGGAAGAGATCAAGGTCTTGATCCAAGAACTTAACAAATAAATCTCCATAAATGGGTTCATAGTTCCTGGTATAAATGTGGAGCTGGGAAAAAAAAAAAAAACTCTTACTTAGACACGCTACAAGCAGAACGACTCCAAACATTGAGAAACGTTATTTATAAGAGAAATTAAAAATCGATATGAATTCGAGTTTACCCTACCTTTTTCTTAATTTCCTTCAGTTCTTTCTCCACTGTGTTCACTTCACGATGTTGTCTTTTGTGGAAGATATCGAGCAAACCTTTCTTTTGAAGAAACCCTTCTGGACTGAAAATGTTCTCCAAAACTCTTTCCAGACCTGCTGCATGAAAACCTATGGCTAGAGTGTCGTGTGAATCACCCCAAAAGTAATTATTTATTCTGATATAGGTAGATCGAGGAATGTAGCTGGTATTGCTGGCAATGTAACTGATTTGAGTGAATCCTCCATAGTCGTATTTCTCTGAAAAATTAAAAATTTTAATAAAAACATCATATTTAAATTTAGAAAATAAAAACTTCTATCATATCACTAAAAAATAGTCTTTCACTAGAGTATTAATCTACGATGTTTCGGCGGAAATTGTAATTTACCAATGCCTTTTTAACACATGAATGTGCTGCCAAAATCTTAATCTTCTTGCACTACGGCAGTACTGGGCTTAGTTAAAAATAGCTTCCTTGTATTTTCCAGTAAAGGAATACCACAGTATATCAAATATATATTTTTTTCTACTGAAAAAAAACGGCCCAGCTGGAAGCCGTTTTTCAGCCTCGACCTACTGGGTGGGAAGGGCTCACTTTTTAAAAGACCCTCTGTCCCATATGTTACGTTGCGGTCGAAAGCACCGCAAACACGGAAAGTAATGATATACGAATAACGTTTTTGGCTTTCTTTAAATAGTTTAAAGTGGCGAAAATATTAATATTTAGTAAAATAATTAACAAATTTAATTCTCGCTTATGATTATAAATTAATAATATATATATATATATATATATATATATTATAATATTAGAAATTATGTTAAGAATACGAATAATGTTAGGAATGCAACTAAGAGAGACCCAGAAAAAAATTAAAACAAAATTTAAACTGAATAGGGACCACATTTGGAAATTCGCCAGGGAGCCCGAGGGTTCTTAAAACGGCCCTGCGTTCCAGCCACAATTCTCTACCGATGCCATATTTTTGAAGTGATATATTCGCTCATTAGGAAGCACTAGCGGGGTGAATGCAGTATTATACTTGTATATTATTTAGAGTCCGCGCGGTAGCGCAGTGGTTATAATTACGGTCCTCTTCACACAGAGTGGAATAATCCTATCAACGACGTGAGGAACTTTTATAGATTTTTCATTTTTTTGCTCCGTGGATGAGTTAGTCGGTCTCAAACGTGGCTAGGAAAAACGTGGTTCCTCAGCCCACGGAAATTCGAAGTTTTGCAGCACACTGGAAAATCGACTAAAGAACACAAGCAATTTATGGAAATTGTTACACAAGGGTAAATGAGATGAGTTGGTTTTCGAGTGGCTCTAAGAACACAATCGACTAAAGAACACAAGCAATTTATGGAAATTGTTACACAAGGGTAAATGAGATGAGTTGGTTTTCGAGTGGCTCTAATATGACTTTTTTTTTCTTCTTTTTTTTTTTTTTTTTTTTGTATACGATTAGACATTTACATATGAATCTGAGACTATCAGTTTATGATATTGTTTTTTCATGTTTGTTTTAAATACTACTGGTTTTAAAGATACTAACATTATAATTGGCAAATTTTAGGAGAGATTTATCAGTAGCGAGATTTTATGCGTATTTCGTAATAACAGCGAAAATATCTGAACTACAACCATTCCAATACATTCCGGAGCCACCTTCTGAAAATCCTAATAATCCTACACCTATGATATCATCAGAGGAAAATTAGGTTACATGCTGTCTAAAGCACTTAACCACCACAAAACGGCAAAATCGTCCTTGCTTGAAAAGAAGCAAATATTTGTTTCAAAACTCTTTCCCTACCCCACAAATACTCCGCACTTTAGTTTCTACTCCGAAAAACTTTTCCAGCACGAAAAACGTCCTACATTCTCTCTGTATGTCCTGTTCCACAGACTTGCAATTCCTGTTAAGTCCAAGCATTTGCTAGTGGCACAATAGTTCGTCCATTCTATGCAGTCTCTTCTTCCCACTATCCTCTTCCTAACATTCAATCAAGCTGACCATATGGTAAATTACTGTCTGCCATTCCTGTTCTAGTTACGTCATGAAGATCAAATGCTTCTCGAAGGAAGTGTTAGTTACCCCTCCATCTTGACGAGAATTCCAGTACAAAGAAGATCGAAAACCTTGAAATATGCTTTTCCCGTACAGTATTGCTTCTTTGTCAGAAACTTGCCTTGCCCTGCACGAGCAATCTCCCACTCATTGCTGCAACACGCCATAATGCACTTTATGCCTCCAGGGTTGGAAAACGTGGTGGAGTGTTGGCATCGTCTTTCGTTTCCTCTCACTTAAGAATCATAACTGACTCGTCTGAAAAATTAGAGTTACATTTTCAAGCTATAATGGTCTAATTGACATTTTTTTGAATATATCCCCGTCCTTGCAGATACAATAAATGAAGCTTCCAATTTGATAATAAATGTCAAATCTGGCCTGCGCCCCGTATTGGGTATTATTGCAGATCATACCTGACACATCTCTTCCAATAATAAAGATTTATTTATTTACATAAATACTGCTACCCGAAATAAAGAACAATTTTCGATGTACTGATTTAACGTAGAAAAACAATAAAACTCGACCAGATTTTAATCTGCTTCAGTTAACTAATACTGAAAATAGTCCAGATTAGTACAATCGTTTATTTTTGGAACATTGTTACAAAGTGAATAGGAGTTTGATGACTTTGGAGTCAATGTATAATATATTTTCTTTCATGTTTCAGTAACCGAAATTTATTATTATTTATTTTCAGGATCCAAATCGACCGGTTTCTTAAAGAAATTTTCAATTAGAATTATAGTTAGTCGATTTCGAGTGGAGGAGTAGGGATTTCCCTCGAGTTATTCCAGGTGAACAACACACCAATCAGCCCGCCTACACACATTGTAGAGACAAAATCTGCCTCTATTACGATTGGCTAACTAATACAGGAAAGTAGGAGTGTTGAATATGACAGAACATAGTTTCCCCTATGCATCAACAACCGGGATTCTGGATAAATAATGACAATGAAATATGCTGACTTAGTATTAAAATTACACTTAGTTTTATGCATTAATTTTTGTTAATGCATAAAACTGCAAGACAATAAATCTATAAAATCTATAAAATTGCAAGACAAAGTTTGCTTTTATTGCTTAGGCTGAAATAAAGTACTCGAGACATGTTGAAAATGTGCCCGATTCCACTAAGAGGCACGTATCAAGATCTTTAGCATCTGCACTTGGTAATTATTGCCAACCTGATCCTCAACAGCTGAAGGCTTCATCACTACAAGTCCTTCCGGAGAAGTGTCATTCTCTTCAAATTCAACTGAGGATCAAGTACCAAGATCTCATTTGTTATAGTCTATTATTCCAAATAATGGCATCTTTAAGTTCTTAATAGCATCTTTAATTTTGTTATTCCTGTCCATAAGGCTGTCATGAGCTTGTCTATTTTTGGCTGTAAATGGTCATTTATTTATTTGGTTTAAAAAAAAGTAAAATGAAAACAGGAAACGAGTCCAACTGAATCTGAGAGGAAAAACACGAACACATAAAAACAAATGTAGAAATTAAACTAAAAACTAAGACATGAAATAATAAATAAGAAACCCGTATTGAATATGAAAGTTTTAAGAATGAGCATGCAGAACTTATTGCTTACTTACTGTCATAATGAGCTGTGTAATAGTTACGGGAATAGCTATAATCCAGTTCTTCCCAAGCAGGACGATAGCCATCCAGCAAATGAGATACTTCTCTGATCAACTTTGATCTGTAATGAAATAATCGTCACGTGAATCTTCACATTAAGTCGGAAAGTGCGTTCTAGAAGTCTGCTAACTCCGATTATTACTGTAAAACTAGTAGTTAAACCAGGTAATCGTCCACATAAGCATTAAACAGACTAGTTCATTAAGAACGTGAAGGAAGTAATGTTTTCATTACTAACTTTACAAAAAAATGCTCGGACTACAAACGCTAACTGTTGGAATGTGAAGTTACCTGTTCTAAGCAAACATGATATGATCGCTCCATTCATTAAGGTGGATAAATTAACCATCTTTGTGCATTATATATTGACATATTGGGAGTAGGCATTTAGAAATATCAATATAAATATTTTCTTGGAATTTCGTTGTAAGATTACATATACACCCACAAAACGTGTTTGTTTCTCAAAAATAATTACAGTAATGGAAACTTTTTTTTTGTATCAAGCGCGCAATGTGGTGTTATCAGTTTTACACCAGTTTCCAACGTGGCTTCCAATTGATGAATTTCCTTTGAATTTTTGTTAGTAGATGCAATAGTAACGATTTGTTTTTCAAAAACAATTCGTTGCTATTCTTTGGGTTCCTCGTGCCAAGAAACAGTTAGTCTCCACCCCCTCTCTTTTCTTTATTCCCGATAAAGCAGCACGCAAAGTGAAAACCTAAAAATAATGTAATGTCGAGAAGTCACGGGTCGTTTAAGACACTGGTCTTTGAAACCGATTTTTTTTTAAATTTGAAATGATTTACCAGAGACCACAAAGATCAATCTGTCACTTCAAAAAAACTAACCTGGAACTTGGAATAGCTTTAGAAGTAATAACATCTCAGCAAGGCAAAGAGTCAATTTTCAAAAATTTGAAAAAAACAATCAAACGGTTTCAAATGCTAATTTGAAAAATATTGATAAATGTATAAGAGCACCCAGAACTTTTGCTGATGTGATGCTAAAATGTCATCAGAAATTAATTGTGGAAACGTTTCTGCTTGTAACTGATAAGCTAGTTGCCAATTTGGAAGAGCATCGAAACAGAAGCTAAGAATTTTGATACCTATGGCCAAAATCATAAATGTGCAATGTTTTCATAAAAATAATAAAATTATAACTATATATTAAAGATTCATTAATATTAATTAATTTATAATTATAAAAAATTATCACAGAGATAGTAGTTTTATATAAAATGAGGTTTTCGTAATTTATTTAGATAATAAAAATTGCCATATTTTTAAAATAAATTACAAATTCAATTATGCTAAGTCTTTTAATTCCATTTTGCTCTTATGATGAATTGGCGCCTGTCGCTGGGCTGCACTTGCTACATCTTAGTTAAGCCTCTGGGTGGAAATGCATATAAATAGAGTTCATGCCTTTTAAGGCGTTCTGGCAGAGCTTGTAAAATGCCTTCGATAAAGTTGAGCAACCGGTTGATTCATTACTGCAACAATAAGAATATGACCGAGTCTTCCACAGAACTTGCAAATTTCTTATAAAATGCATGTACTATGAAGGAGAAAAACAATGCAAGAACACAATCAGTGCAAGATTTATAGAAATTTCTGTTTGAAGACAACCTAAAAGTATGAAAAAGGTTGTTTACGCATGGGTATGGCACTTCCATCATTTCTGCTACCCAGGTAGTACCCAGGACTGCATCGTTTATTCATATCTCATATTGTGAACACCTTCACAACGAGTTGCTAGGTATTGTATTACTTCGAATAAGCAACACTTCTCTGGTAGAGAAGACTACTATTACTTATTCTCAGATGGGCACCCACCACCCAGCCGGCACCGTTTCGAAGCTAGTTGGCTTCATCATCAGTACCCGCCGATGATGAAGAAAGCCCGATATTAGAAGAAAGAATTTTTTTTTTATAATGGCGACTTTAAAGAGAGATTTTTTCGTTTCGTACCAATACAAAAGCACAATCTTAAAGAAATTAAATTATTTATCCACAGATATTAAAAAATTCAAAGCTACGACAGTGCTTCCAACATCCAACAACTTCCAACAACACAGTTTTATAAGCACATTGTGCAATAATGCAGCATAAACTTGTCCTAAGCAGTGCATTAATTTTATTTAATACAAAATTTTAACGGTTTTTTTCTGCTTCTACAAGAGCGATGGAGTATACTTGACCACCATTTAGGAGAAAATTCAGGTTACGTTTAAAATTAAACTAAATAAGATGGTTGTTAGCTAGTGCAGATGCTGTGTTTGCATTAAAAAGGGAGTATAAACAAATACCATTAGCTTTAATTAATTTATGTACCTGTAAAGAAGAAAAGTCTATTTTCCGATCAGAGAGTTGAAAACTGGCCAAAAAATCAAGAATATGAATCTGCATTATTAACAATAACGCGGGGCGGAATATTACAAAGATTAAACGGAACAAACAATTCTTTCTCTTCAGTACTTGAAAATATGTTAATAGGTAGTAATCTTTTGAAATCATTGAATGGATTTATTTTAGACATTAGAAATGATTTTGAAAGTATAAAAGAAGCAAAATTTGTAACGGAAAAGACAAAATACAAAAATGAAAAATAAGAATTTAAAAAAAACGTAAAATTATGTACGATTACACAAAATATCATGAAGTTACTTTACGTGGAAAATAAATGTTTACTACTTATACTGTAAATGTTATTTGTAATTAAATATATATATTTTTTTAAAAAAATGGAATTAATTTAAAGAATATTTAAAAATTAATAAACACTTATGAAAATGACATTGATGCCGATAAATTTAAAGATGAAGTTAAACAGTATTTAAAGGAGGAAAATATTTTAAATATGAAAGTTGCGTATAATATTATAAACGACGGTTTGAGATCTAACGAGACCTTTCCTAACTCGAAACTATTCTAAAAATATTTTTAACAATGCCCTTAACAAACAAACGAAAAATGGAAATTTTGGGTAGAAATAGCTAAAGATAATTTAATACAAATATTTAAATATATTTATGGTACTATGTTTATATTAACTTTCAGAATCGGCCTTCATATAATGCTTACACTGTTTTATGGCATGGATGCGTCGAATTAGCCAGGTAGTGGATAGAGCTGTACACATAAGATGCGACTTGAATATCGGGTTCGTCATGGAGGGAGCGGATTATAGTTTCCAATTGATAACGATGTTGAATAACTTCCAGTACCAGGGTAAAGGCGGCGATCCTAATTTCGTAATCTTCTGATCGATCGAAGTACAGAGGGACGAGGTAAGAAATGAGCTGCAGAATGAAACAGTTTCCACCATGGAACATGATGGAAAATGAGAGTTATTTGAAGTTAAAGGAACATAAAGGTTGTTGCTTAAACCTATTTATTGCAATTGGAAATTAGAAATAGGATTTAAGATTGGTCATTTATCGAAATTACACTGTAATAGATGCGCTCACCTCTTCAGAATACCTGCCAAGAAGTCGATCTAGAGCCCAGATTGCGTTCACTCGGTAGTACACTGGATATTTCCCTTTCCCCTTTAGATAAGGTTTAAGATAGTCGATAACTTCCCTTATCCCAAAGTTGCCAGTAGCACGGATGTAGGCAATGGTATAATGGTCGTCTGTGTTCCACTCATTCTGGTGAGCGATGTACTGAAAGAATACAGACATGTGGCTGTTACTATTGCAACTTTATGATATTACAATTGTATTAAACACGCTCCTTTTACTCTAAGTAATTAGAACTCATACTCCATTATTTTTATATTGACAATAAATGTTCGGAATTTGCCCTTGCAAATTCCGGACCTTCATTCAAATACCGAGAGGGCTCATCTCAGGTTTTCCACCTGATATTAAGACCCTTTAGAAGAATCTTTAAATGACATACTCAGATACTGAAGTAATATCGCAAAGCGTTAGGTTGTTTAGAATCATCGCAGATGTTACTAACTGCGGTTCACTACATAAACCTCGTTATGTCGTGTTTGTTATTCTGGTTTAAAATCCAGAATTGATCCAAAAAAAAAAAAAAAACCATGAAACAGATTAATGTTATATTAATCCCAAGAATGAGGTTCTAATTAGCATTGAATTGGGAAATCATAAATTGGGCGCATTGTTATCTTGGAAGACACCATCGCCATTCGGAAAAAGTGTAACACAGCGAGGTGTACACTGACAGAAAGCAGTTGACGATGGTGGAGACCGGTGATACGTTGTTCCACATGCATCAGGAGTCCAAGTTCCTGCCAGTGAAACATGCCTCACACCATACAACCGCCTCCACCAGCCTGCACTTTTGATACCATGCATGATGGATCAAGAGCCTCATGTTGTTGACGCCAAATCCGAACACGACCATCCACAGTGTGAAGTAAATAACGTGACTCATCCGACCAGCACACCTTTTTCCAGTCTTCTAACGTCCAACTTGCATGCTCTTTGCACCAGGCGAGTCTTTTACGCCGATGAACCTTGGTTAGGAAAAGATGCCGTAGGGATCGTCTGCTGTTATAGCCTATACGTGCGAGTGTGCGATGCATGGTCAAGCCAGATATCGTTCTGAGTTGGCCCATGTTGTATTGGGTAGTCAACTCCTCAACAGTGCTGCGAGTGTTCGCGTCGTCGGATCCGGCGCTCACCTCTAACATCAACCTTTCGCTGACCTTTGCAGTTCTGTCGTCGGGTCGTTGTTTGATCATTTTGACACCAGTCCTGGTACACTTTAACTACAGTGGCTCTCGAACACCCATGTTCCTTTCGGTAGCAAATATTCCGATTATTTAAAGGCTCTAAAAATTTATAAAAAGAAAATCAATTATGGACAGTGAGATAAAAAGCTTACAATTAAACACACAACGAGCTAACAATGTTGCCACACAATCCAACAAAAAAATATTTTTTCATACCTCCGCAATGAAAATATGTGATTCTGGAGGACATAAACGCGCTGATTCCGAAAATCACCATAAAAAGTCTATCAAAAGATGTAACAACGTTTAATTCAATACGTATAATTCAAGTGTAAAAAATATTATACGTTTTCTGTAACTCATTTAACTTCGAAAAAATATCATAAATCATAGCGAAATAGTTATATTTCAATAATTCAAATATTTAAATATTTCAAAATATTTACTACTAAGGGATTTTCTCTTGTATGCCTGCTTACTCTCCCTCACAAGGAACCAGCACTAATCCCCCATCATTACAGGAACCCAGCAACCTTGGTACCGCTTTTCCATCGTGGAAATATCTTGGTGAAACCGCTCCCCTTTGTTTATCACTCAACATCACCCAGATTTTCGGATAAAAATTCGACATGGGAATGAAGAAAATAAATTCTCAACGACATTCGACAGCCCATATTTTTGTAGTACTCAGTAAATTAGACATTTCATAGTTTTCTTCTTTCCTATTACCCAAAAAACCATGTATTGCGGAATTAAATGATCACCAAGCTACCAAATCAACCTCCTTTAACTGGGTTTAAAATACGTCATGTCTTTCAGGGGTTTTCTAATTTGGGGTCCTACGAAAATTCCTTCCTTAAGTTTGGCATATGTTAAATTAGGAAACACAATTCTCAAGTATGCAAATCCGTTACCTTCTTTGTCTAGTTCCATCATGAATTTTTTCATCAATCCAAGTTTGATGTGGTAGGGGTGGAAGAAGAACCTTGTTTGTTTTCACTAAGGGAAAAAATATTTTGCATTACATTGTCCTGGTATGAACTCGCCCCACTTGCCCCAATGTTGCACGACATAATGTTCTTCTATCGCACGGCTGGTCCCACAAACACAAAAAAAAAACAATATTTTTGACCCCCCCCCAGCAAATGAACAATAACCTTAAGATCACGGCATATGTTCCAACCATAATCCTGGTATTTTATCATGAAGAACCTTAGACAAGCTTTCATGACTTTAAGTCCGACTGAACAAAACACAGAAACTGATGGAAATTCGTTGCTATTATGAAGCAAAACTGCTTTTAAACTTAATTTTGAGGCATCTATGAACAAACGCCATTCATCTGACTTAGATCTTTCAGAAGCCCAATAATGCCTTTTCAAAAACACATACTATCCTCCGTAGCAAAATATTTCAAAAACTTTTCATGTCTTTTTCGAAACACTGAAATCTTTGTTCCTGCTGCCAGTTAATTCCAATGCTGTAACCTAGAACCTACTTGGAAAACTTTGGCACAGCCTACAGATATCCTCTCCAAAAACGCTATGTGCTCTCTCTTAAAGTTGTAAATTGTTGCATCGGAATTTGAACCTAAGAACCATAGGTCTGATTGTGTTGATCACAAGAAAACCGAGGCCAGAATCGATTGCTAAAATTAAGGGAATTAGCTTATGTATTTTAAAATAAATCAGTATGTCATACATTACTGGCTCGATTAGGTGAAATTGGCATATTGGTAAAACGCAACTCCCTCTACTATATTTAATAACTGTGATGTGAAGTGAAACTATCATGGTGATTTTCGAAACTTACGCATAAAAATTCGTTGAAAACAGCATTTAAGTTCTTGGAGGTAAAAATCGTGTTGTTGTGGCACTCTTGCCATATGTTGTTCAAGGCCAAGTATCAAGGGTTGCCCACAAAGGTATAGAATAATATCTGAAGGAGACTCATCCATGGCTGCAATCATTATCAGGAACAAAGATTTGGTTGTTATACAAGTATTATCTTTATGTAACGGTAATGCTCTTTGTTGTGAAGTGATTGGCTGCTTTGGTAGAGTATCTATGGCGACTGTTTATTGTCAGCATTCTTTAAGTATTGAACTTTTTGTGGAATATCCAGAAAAAGTATATAGAACACTTGGCTTCTGTGGAATGATTGTGGTATTAGATTCGAACGCAAATTCTCCATTGTGGGGCAGTGAGAGCGCTGATGGCAGAGGTGCATAGAATAAGCAATACAAGAGTATTCAAATTACAATTTAAATTCAAAAGTATTTGATACAAGCTCAGAGGTTTGCTCTTCTGCGTCTCACCCAGATATCTTGAACTCTATTACATTAAACATAATATAAGGGAGACCATAATGGGGCAGACATCTTGCCCAGATGAAACTAGGATTTATTCAAAGGCAGATTTAAAAACAGAAAAGGCGAGGATAATCCTGGAGATTACGACTATGTGGCTGACAAATTGGCAAGTTTCAGAGAAAAGAAGACAAACGTATTTATTTCTGCTGAGTGTTAATGGCTTCAGTTTGGACTGCATGCTTCTTTTTTAATAACTGGGCATAGTCTTGCTTATCATTTGCAGAAACCGGGATTGATAAGATCAGGGTTTTTGTATGTGGAGCTCTGTAAACATCTGAGCATGTAATACTTGATTGCAATTGTTATGCTGACTTAAGATCAAACTTTAGAGAGATCTGTGGATTCCTGGAGAAAGAGAGACTCTGAGTCCTATTCAATGACCGCCGACTGTTGCATATTTTAATAATTATGTAAGTGCGGTATTTAGAAGGAGAAACATTTTAAGGCTAGATAATAGAAGCCCGCCTCCAAGTACGGAAGGATGGAAACTCACTTTAATGAGATTATCGGACACTAAAAGGATCAAAGCTATATTCTCTCAGGCGAGACCAAGTGGCTTTTAAGTTTTGTTCACTTAATTTATGTATTTATTAATCAATGTCAATTGGTTTAAAGACCCAGTTGCCATTTCAAATAAGTTGTTAACCACGGATAGGGTTCGATCTAGGGAGTGGTTAGTGTATTGTATCTTAAGTCGAATGGCCGTTGCCCCTAGTCAATAGTGTCTGGAATTGTGCAGCGCACGGGCCCCCTGAGATACGGAATGGCATCAAGTGGTCTTCAGTGATGAACAGTGTGTGTGTGTGTACATAGTGTTTTTCGTTATGCGGTTCCCGTGGTTTCCCACAAATCCGCGTTAAATACTGTTAACATAGCAAAGCCAGTCAGTGTGGGTTATGTGTGAGTAGTGTGTTGTTTGACTGGCCTCTTCGTTACTGGGAGGCGCGATCACCAGGAAGGAGCCTCCCAGCATCTGTCCACTAGCACGAGGAGCCGGACCAGGGAGTAAACGACATCTGGGGGGCGTCGACACTCCTGCAGGAGCGAGAGTGGGGAGGGCCAAGGAAAGAGCAGAGAAGAAACAGGAAAGTGGAAGACAGGCAAGATAGCGAGGATGACAGAGCGTAGGCATCTTTCCAGGCGAAAAGGAGCAGGAAGAGTGCTAGGTGCAGTTGTGGGAGTCCTGGAGAAGGACTGTGGGTAGGAAGAAGAGAATAGGTAAAGTTTAAATTAAAGAGTCCAGGATCGTCACAATGGAGAATCACGGAGCGGCGTCGACAGGGCTGGCCGCCACTTGCAGTTTCATGTCTGGAAGTTTCCGGTGCTGGATATCAGTTGCTGTCTAGAGGAGGTTATCCAGGAGTAGTGTTCGGGAGTTGCAGATGATGCCAGCGACGACGAAAGACTTCGTTGGCATAACTGGTCAGTGCACTGAAGGTATCATTAGATTCCAATAACTTCGTTTCTCGCCGAAGTGATGTAGTGTGGAAGTCTAGGAGTAGTTGGATTCTTAGATCTAAGTATACGTTGCATGAGTGCATCACGTGATCCCAGTCTTCAGGTTCTCCGCAGGTACAGAGGGCATCCTCGACTAGGCCGAACTCTAGAAGGCGTCTCTTGAAGGACCCGTGGCCAGTTAATAGGAAGGAAGCATAGACGTTCGGGAAGAACCAAGTGGAACGTTGTTTGTTGATGTAAGTTACCTCAGGAAGGAAAAGTTTAGTAGTTGCACCAGTTGTGGAGTTATTCCAGCCGGTTTGCCATAGGCTTATCAATTATAGCCACACACGTTTATGTTCCTGTTTGATGTCGGTATTGGTACGGGTTTGAATAGTGAGGAATTCAGCTTCCTTATTCTTCTTAATGGCATGAGAGAGGCGCCTCCGTAGCCAGGTGGGAAGGAGCAGCAGTGCGTAGCACACCTTCTTGATTAGACCGGGGTTCGAGCCCGTCACCACCAAATACGGAGGATGCGGTAAGGTCAAGGAAATGACCACCGCATATCCCGGAGCAATATGGCCTTAGTTGCTAATGCTCCTAAAAACCAAATAACAAACAACAACAATGGCATGAGAGAGTCCGATAAAAGCGACGTGGAGGTCCAAGGGGAGGTGGCCTGTTAGTAGCTGTAGGGCGGCAGTTGATGTCGTTCTACATGCGCGGGTCATTTGTAGTAGCATAAGTCGTTGAGTTTGCTGAATTTTACGTTCAGCATGCACTAAAGTCATTCGGTGGTACCATACTGCAGCTCCATATGTGACAATTAGTATAAATACTGCTGAGTATAAAAGGCGTTGAGTTGACCCTTTAAGACCCCAGTCCTTGCGGGTAAAGCGTGCTAACATAGCGATGTAATTTTTTATATTTTCTTTGATAGCTTGGATATGGGGGGAATGAAAGTTCTCCTGTCGTCCAAAATTACTCCTAGGTACTTCACCGATCGGTAGTTTTTCAAGTGGGCGGCTATTAAAACGTATGGTAGGAGGTCTGGAGAAGTCCAATTTGCCTTTTAATATGAGGGTTTTGCTCTTCTCAGTGAAGACTGAGAGTTTATTTTCCGTGGCCCATACGGACAGAGCAGCGAGAACAACCGTAGCCTGGATTTCTATGGTGACGCCAGTCGTCTATTATCATATTCCAGACAGTTGGCCCCAGGATGGAGCCCTGGGACCAGCCTCGGGTTGGATGTCGGGTGATGCAGTGATATTTTGTTTTGATGCTGACCTTGCGGTTAGAGAAGTAGCTTTTGAGGCACTGGTAGAAATTCCAGGTACAATTAGAGACTCTTCAGTGATGAATCCCGCTTTTAGTTGGGTACCCGATATTATCGCACGGTGTGGTGAATACAATGATACTAGAGCTATTTTTGAACGGTATTTCGTATACGCCAGGCGACCCTGAAGGAAACCAGCCAGCGAATAACGTACAACCCTGGCTACTTACCAGTGGTGTATGAGGTGACGTGGTATCCCACTAGGGCCCAACGGCAGGACACAACAACAACAGAACCCAAAACACTTTTCCTGGCATTCACAGCACACATACGGCGCAGAAGTAGGGAACCATCGGAGGCGCCACACTACCTAACAGTATGCACCCTGTTGAACGCCATACTGCACGCTCTGCTGGTGCTATGGAAAGAGATCAGTTTTAATAGTCGGTCGTCAAGGGCAATCTGACTGCTCGCCGCTATGCCGCAGAAATTCTGGAACCCGTCGCTCTCCCCTTTCTTATGGGGTGCTGATGCCACATCAGCACCCCATAAGAAAGGGGAGTGGTCATGCGGTGGTCCTCTGATGACACCCTAGAGGACCACCGCATGGGGTTTTCTCCGAATGTTTTGGTGATGTAAACGTAATATCTTAGTCAGTCAGATCCAGGATTTCTTCTCCATCGAGCACGTGTGGGCGATAATTAGACGCCATCTATAGAATCACCTGCAGCCAGCACAGACCATGTATGTTCTGCGGCATCAGATGCAAGAGGCTATTGGAGACCTGCACGATTCAATTGCGATAAGCTTATCTCAGTATATCTGCAACTGTGGTAGATTTATATCATAGTGATCTGTCCATTGTAAACGTCATTTTGTGTCATTAAATGTGTTCACGCACACATTAGCGTCTGCAACTTTTATAATGAGTTCATTAGCTCCTTGGCTATCATACTCTAAATATCGTGTGTGTGTGTGTGTGTGTGTGTGTGTGTGTGTGTGTGTGTGTGTGTGTGTGTGTGTGTGTGTGTGAGAGAGAGAGAGAGAGACTTAGAAAAAACATGTATGGGAGAAGAATAATAAATATTATACAGTTGTAATTAAACTGAACAGGTAAGTTTAGAGAATGTAAAACTTAGTTTTGTCAAGTTTTATCAAATTCTCTGCAATTTATAATCTCAGTAACTAATTGATAAGGGGATAACTATATTTACTTTTCATTTCTATTAATCACTGAAAAATAAAATAAAAAAATAATTTGAGATAAAAATCGAATGCTTCTTAAATATAAGGCATTAAGTTACGTTAACGAACTGTTAATAATTATCTCAAACTTTTAAAATGTCAGTTCATTAAAATACTTTTTTTTTGTAAAGGGCAAAAAACGTAGTCTGATTTCTCTCAAAACTACAAGCTATTATTATTAAATCCTGTATAACATGTTTCTATCTTTACACAGACTGTGCAGAAGAAAGAATAGCAATCGAACCCACCACAGCCCGAATAATAGTGGCCAGTGGTTAAAATAAAAAAAAAAAAAAAAAAACACACCTCAGTGACAGAAACTAGTTGCCTGGATGTGATTATAATGGAAGTCATAATTAATCTTCCTTGAAGATAATTATAAAAAAATAGCCTGAAGTATTCCCTATTTTTTGTTATTTTATATCATATAGCGTTGCACGATCATATAGAGTCCTCTCTGACAGTAGAGTGGTTTCGCCACTTGCCGCCGTTTTGGAGAGGCCCAGGTTGATTGATTGATTTGGTAGTTGTTGGCGCATCGGCTTCTGTGGCCATATTGCACCTCCCAAGGTTTTTGCAGTACTTTGATCCAAGCCCGAGGCGAGAATCGAACCCGCGACCTTTGGGTTGCCGGGCAGGTACTTTACCCACTCGGCTAGAGGCCCAAGTTGGAACCCTATAAGAAACGGAATGAATTCATAAAGACATCTTTAATCAGGGCTCTTCGGTCGTACAGCCAATGTTAGTCGATTATAACCTTGACTATCAATATGAGCTTAGAAACTAATGCGTTTTATAAATAACAAAAACTTACTGTCAAGTATTTCGCCGCGTCATTTGGGGTGCATCTTCCGCCGTTTAGTTCACGGTCGCTGTAGGCATCCCGAACACAAGCTTCAAATACCAGATCACTAAAGGCGAGGTAACAGGCGCTGTGAATCTCTTGGTATGACCTGATGTAGGGATCTTCACAAAGAAGCTGGAATTCGAAAAATAGGTCTTGAATTCCACGATGAAAGTGAAATAAGAGGTTTATTTTATTTATTTATTGATAAGAGCGGGCCACAAATCTCAAGCTGTAAAGCAATAATCACCGACTTACGTAAAATTCATCCAGCAAAATCTCCGAAGGTTCCTTGATGTGCCGAGAGACGGTCTGGAAGAACAGTTTCGCTTCGTGCAGAGAGACATTTCCACTCCGAATGAGATGTTTTCCAAATAAGAAAGTGGGGTTAGTACCGCTGGTGTAAAGCAAGTCAAGGAAGAGTCGCCTGGAAAAAAAAAATAGAACTAGCATAAATAAATTCTTTATTTACATGTGGCATAATAATGCTGTAAAGCTCGTATTTTTAATAATAACATCCAGAATATTTCAACTGAAAATTTGCGAAATGATGAGCATGCCAACCTCAATGGAATGTATTCTGCTTAATTTCCTAAAGAATTACAGATTATTTTCGGACGTTTCGTGTTACTTCCTGCACCATTTCTTCAGTGACTGCAAAAAAGCATAATTTTTAAATTATGGCAACTTTATTTACAAAGAATTGTAATTTGATTACAAATTTCCTACTTGTTAATTTATGCCTTTAGTAATTTTAGTAATTAGGTGTAACGGATCCTGAGTTAGTCAACAGATGGCTATTAGTAAAAATCAGGTTTACTAAAGGCTAAATATTAACAAGTAAGAAATTTGTAATCAAATTAACAACTCTATGCAAATGAAGGTCACCGTAATTTGCCAGTTATGCTGTTTATAGTCGCTGAAGAAGCAGTACAGCAAATAACGTCTGAGAATAATCTGTAATTGTTTAAGAAATTAAAGGCAGATTACAATTCTACGCTGGTTGAAGTTGCTCATTATTTCACCAATTTCCATTTCTTGATATACCCGCGCACCGTGTTGCTAAAAGAATATTTAAATGTAAAACTGTTTAGTTTATTTACCTGCGCATTTCTCCTTCTTCAATTACGATCCCTTCAGGATAATCAGAGTACTCGTTATACAATTCCTGCAACCTCGTATATCCGAGTGTAGATACAGCTTTTACAAGTTCTAGATATATTCCGGGGACATCTCTGTCTTTGGTTTTCTCAATGTATTGTTCCTCCTCCTGCCGCAAATTAACAAGTTTTTGGAACAGATGATTAATCTGAAATAGCATTAATAAAGATCTTTACCGATTTTGAGTTTGTCCCTCATTGCTACTAGGACTGAATCTAACATTGCATATGATGAAATGAAATATATTACACTGAGAAAGAAAAAAATTAAGAAAATTTAGGTACAGACAATACATTTTTTTAGAACCAGGACATAAATTCCTCACTTTCAAATTCAAACAGTAACTAGTGCAGCACATGAGAATATCATCGTGAGACCAAACATAACTGGTGGAAGATAAAAGAAGCACTTGTAAATATTGAAATAAAAGTAGAGCATTTGAAATCATATGTAAAAATGGACGATTCACATAATATTTAAGCTGACGGCCATTTCTACCTTCTCTGTGTGTTTCAAATAGGACATTTCTGCTCGAGCTGGAGTCTTCCTTCCTTTCGTTAGATATACTGAACTATTTGGGGTCAGTTACGAAATATCAAGTATATCTTGCAAACAGCATTTCATCTTCACTCACGTAAATCATAGCGATGTACTTTTTTGCCTGACTCAGAAACAAGCTTGCTCGCTCTGTCCCTGTCTCTCTCTCTCTCGTAGAACAGGGGAAGGGAAGATAAGAGAATTGTTTCTTCTGATCCACTATAAGGAATCCACAAGACTCCCAGCAGGAAAGCATCCAAAACTCCAGTCATTTCTTATCAACCTGGATGAGCTAGCTAGATATTTTCCATCTAACACTTATGAATATAATCAACAAGCTACAAGTGGACCTAACAAAACACAGTGAAGATGTCACTACAAACTGTGCAAAATATCTACCGACTGGTGACGCTTCAATCCTATGAAGCCTTCTAACTGACCAATTAGTGGCAACGTACCTAACCTTTCTAGGGAAGAATTTTTTTTTGCGTTTATAATAATGAACTATACAAAGAATTAAGAGTCACAACATGGCCTTCAAGCAACTATCCCAGATTGAGACTTATTTCCAATAATTTTCGTGGCAATTCACAACTGCCCCGTAAAATTGAATGGTGTCAACAATTTGAATAGTAAACAGATATTAATAATAAAAATAATAAGCGATAACGAACCTGAAGGATTACTTCCAGAGAAACACAGCGTCACTCTACCAGTGAGTGGAGTATGCCATGCGGCATACTCTACTCAAGCTTCCAATGCACGACTCAAGAGAGGGACGCTCTTCCTCGAGACTGAAGGAGTTATGCTCGCCATCCGAGACCAGGTAATCAACACCAGGAACTACAGAAAATACATTTCCAAGGAGCCTGGAGGATAACACATGTCGACGTTGCTACTTGGCCTCAGAAATGCCAACTCATCACCTTAGGATGCAGGGTGATCACTCAGACGGATGGATACGACCAGGTAGCCAGGATACTATATCAGAAGGCAAAGAAATACCAGTTGATCAAAGAAAGTGTACCGTATTACAAGTACGAACCCCAGGCTGTACTAGAGAACCCAAAAGCTGTACTGGGACAGCGCCATAATAATGGACAAGAAATCCCACACAACCTTGTCGACAAGAAGGAAAGGACTGCCTATCTGATCGACATTGCGGTGTCCAACACTGGCAACATCCAGAAAACCCACAAGGAAAAGATGACGAAGTACACATATCTAAGTCAGGAGATCAAAGAGATGTGGCATATGCAACAAGTAACGACCATCCCGATCATCGTGTTAACTACCGGTATGGTTCCAAAGACCCTACACAAGAGCCTAGCAGCAATAGGTCTTCCAGAGAACGCATACAAGGAACTTCAGAAAGTCACAATCCTGAACACCTGTTGAGTCAGAGAATTCCTTGACCAACAGTAACACAGGACATAACCACCCTGTGCACTTGGTACCAGTACCTGTCACGGGGCAGGAACCCCCGATCAGGAAGAATAATATAACAACAATAATACTTTAAAGGAGAGTAAAGAAGAGTGTTAATCGAAATTAAAACCTTATATATGTCTACACTACTAATTCTGCATCGATTGAGGAAAAAGTGTAGAAAACTTTCACTGCCAAGGACTTTAGAATGCTTTATGTAAGCAACAAAGAAAACAACGTTTAGGTGTGTTGCATCTTCAATCAGAGGTAGTTAAATTAATAGACTACTTCATTCTAATTTACGAATCATTAAGCAATTAACACTCAGTGGATGCAGAATTAGCTGAAGTTAAATAAATAAATATGATCTTTATTGTAAGGTTCCTAGGTACACGCAGGTACCCTACTTTTACAACCGTAACCAACTAAGGGAGGGGTTAGCCAAATCTTAGTTAAAGCAATTTCTAGTCTTTGTCCTTGAATAACGCCAACAGATGGAGCATCTATAAGCTTTCTTATTATTTCAGCTAATACTTGAACATTCTGATGTCGTCATTATTCTCCTAGAGGTTAAGATTGAGGTGAAGAACAAGACGACTCTAGATACTATAAATGGTTTCCTTGTCACCACACTTATTTACCTCGTTGGCTAATAATCAAGACTAGTGAAATATGGGACATAACTAACCGGAGCAGATGTCTAAGTGGTAGAAGCATACATCGGTATCGGGACTACCGAATGCAGGGATCTTGGTTTCTGGTGCCTACACGCTCTTACATCGCTACATGTATATGATTATGGCAAAGTGCTGCTTGAATGTTAGACTTTCATCCCAATACTGGCATTACAGTGAACTTTAAGATAGTGGTTCCATTTCCGTACGTGTATTGTTACATCATTTTTTTTCCCCGATGTTTGATGGTTGTTGTTGTTGTTATTTGGTTTTTAGGAGCATTAGCAAATAAGGCCATATTGCTCCGGGGATATGCGGTGATCATTCCCTGACCTTTCCGCATCCTCCGTATTTGGTGGCTCACGGGCTCGAACCCCGGTCTAACCAAGAAGTATGTGCTACGCGCTGCTGCTCCTGATCACGGAGGCGCCGATGTTTGAAGGACATTTGCGCACTTTCCTTTATACTTAGTCCAGTAGACTGCAGGTAAGCTTTGAGCTCTCTGAGATGTCTAAGTTTTAACTCAAACTTCTAGGCCATTTCTCGGATCTTTTGATCCAATTAAGTACTTAAGCTCATCTGCGTATGACGAAAACTCAACGTGTTGCCAAAACAGTTCCAGCGATGCATCAAACAGTAATGGAGATAATATTCACTCTTATGCTCGTATAGGTACTGTAATGCTGGCTCAAATTTCAACTTTTCTATATTTTAAGCTCGCCATAAGAAAATCTGTATTTGTATTGTACGATGACATTGGATATACAGAACAATATAATAATATACCGGTCATGACCAGGTTGGAAAATAGTTCTATTGTCTTAAAAAGAGCATTTAAAAATATTAGCGAGTATCAGTATCGATGTCACATCATAAGCAGCTTTCAATCAATAAATTGCTATACCCAACGGAGCCCTATTATCCAGTGTTCTCTGAATAGCATCCAGCAGGTTGGCACTGGTTAATCCTTTCATGGTAACTGTTTGTAAGTTGAGGGGCTAACCCAAAGCGGTGCTGAATGAGAGTAGATAGTATAGTTTTCTGAAATAACTTGAAGAACACAATTGATTGCAATCGGTCTAGAATTAAATTCTTTAGGATTCTTGATTTGCGGGATCGATAGTCGGAAAAAATTGATGGGGAGAGGGGGGGAAAGGAGGAAGGCAAGAAGCTAAGATATGACTTAAAACTCAGGCTTTTGACTAGAAGGAGATAACAGACAAATAGTGAAGAAGTAGATCAGAGGCTGAGCATAACACCAGTGGAGCGCAACAGATATTGTCTTAAGATATGAGAAAATTAATTGCTGTGTTAGTTACACAGCGATTAATAAGCAATTTTTATTTTAAAATTAGATCAGAAATTTTTATTTAAAAAATCAGACTTTTGACTGATTTTTTAAATAAAAATTTAAGCCCCCCAATCGTCTCCGAAGAAAAAAAGGCGTGGCGTGAAGCGAAAAGTTACATACCGTTAATGTCAACCGGTCGAGTGCCAGTTCATCCACTCACCCAGAGAATCATCACAACGATGAATTGGGAAAACGTGTTATGGTATGGAGCTGCTCCTCATAGTTGTTTAATTGGGTAGTTTAATCGCAGTACTAATGATATCTCTTGCTGATAAGATATAAAGGAAAAATTTTCCTTTATATCTTATCAATAAGGTATAAAGATATCAACAAAATATTACATTACATTTTAAAAATATTAGTTTTTTTCTAATACTAATTGAAATGACAACAAAAAAAAAGGTGATTATTCAGTTCCTTTGTGTTGTTCTGATAACTAGAATAAAAGCATTATCCTCATTTATTTTCGTAGAGTGAGTGATCTTTTCAGAGTATTGTAGTGATATTTCGTAATGATCTTTTCTTAGTCTACTGCTATATTTTAACGCAAAATCAAATAATTCAGCTTACCTCTTCAAGAGGAACTTCGTAGCCATACACATTATATAAATAATGCGGCTTCTTCAGGTCAATTCTCTCTTTGAAACTGGACTCATCATTCCAGGAGAATGCAAGCTTATAATAATTATTAAGGTGAGGGCCGACTTGGATCAAGTTGCGGGTTTCGCGGGTGCTCACTAAAATTAGATGATAGCTGGAAGAAGGGATAAAAAAAGGTTAACATTATCTTTTTCTGGAAGACGTTCATAAACAAAAATACAGGTAATTTAATACACAAATAAAAGATCACGCCAGAGTTAGTGGTATATTTTCATTTGATAAAAATTCAGTTGTGTTTCTATTTCTTCCAAATTTACAACGAATAAATTCGCCGAGCTGCGGTTGCATTGCGTATTAGCGAAAACCATTAAACTCGACTTATTGAATGCGATCAAAATATACTCATTAGGCAGTTGATTAAAATCAGAAAGTATTTCTGAAATCATTCGCAGTCGAATGATTCTAACTTTTTTTTTTTTTAATTAGGAGTGGAATAGGTAATTCTTTCAATCTTTCTGCAATACAGATATGTATTATGTCGGCTTATCAAAATTAAGAAGTTGATATATTAAAGGGACGTGTATCGATAAATGTATTGATATACATCTCTCAAAACATTTGAAATATCTCAAAAGGAAGATTTTATGCCACTATAATCGAAACTGTTTCTTCAACCTTTTAAGTGAGACTCTACGATAATGGCAGACAGTCACGTTTTTAAATTTACATTAATACGAAAAAGAAGAAACATACGTGGAATTATCGCAGGTTTTTTATATTAACCTCAATATTTATTTCTCCACGTGAAGTATTTGCTGAAACTGCAGAAAGTGTTTTTAGTTTTATTTTTTAGTCAGTTAAATTTTTGAGGTTCCGGAATTTGCTGGTGGGATGTCCTCCTGTGGTATTCTTCTTAGATTACAGGCAGCAGTTGAGTGCAATCTTCGAAGTGCTTCTATGGTAAAGGCGGACGTTCTTATTCTTCTAATTTTTACTTCGTTAATTTTTCTTGCTATTTAATTCGTTTATTTATTTTAGATTTTTGTTTGCGCACATGCAACATTGCTTCCTAGAATAAAACAAAAATACTTGCTGTAGTTTCAGCGAATTCGTTCAAGTGGGAAACACCGCTGAAGTTAATCTGAATATTTTTATTTTTTAAATCCGTGTTATCTTTCAATTTTCCCTTCTACGTTGAAACGTGGAAGAGCAAAAATTTAAAGCTGGCTAGAAATATCTTTGTTTGTAGATCGCAAAGTTCTATTATTGAGAACACTAAATGTAAAAAGTTAGTGCATTAGCATCATGTTTGTACGCAGGGAATTACTGAAAATAGTAAAATGGCATCGTTTTCTATCATATCTCATATTGTGAATGACTTCACAACGAGTTGCCTAATATTACACTATATCGAATAAATAACGCTTCACTAGAGGAGAAGACTTGTTACTTATTCTCAGTGGATATTACCACCCAGACGGCCGTTTCAAGGCTGTTTGGCCTCTCATTGGTGGTTGGGTAGGTACTCTGGTGTTGCAATGGTGACAGCCCAGTTATGAAGTATAACTTCACAACGTGAGAGACGCCAGATGGCGAAACGGCTGTCTCGGTGGTGGTATCCATTGAGAATAAGTAACAATAGTCTTGTTATTTTGCACGCAAATATTAATGTCACTTATACATTTACTTACATACTGGTACCACTCATGTAAAATCCGTACAGGAAGTGACGTATGTTTTTGCCGCTTCCTGTTCGGAAAGTATATTTTAAGCCGAGAGTTCCCTGTATATACATATATATATATTTTTTTTTTGTTCAGGGAGTTCAAAGAATATTTTATAAATAAAATATACTTCCGGAATCAGTGCCAGTGGAAGAAAGGTCTATGAAACAGAGAGTGGAGAGACTGTCAGAGATGAGACTGTTTAGAGGTAGCACGGTGGCATCGTCACCATCCTCCCTACACCGGGTGGTAAAGGCATGGATTCGAATCCCGTCGATGACGCGAGGAATTTTAATGGGCTCTTTTCATTCCGTGGCTGAGTTAGTCGGTTTCAGACTCAATAAATATATGGGTAGATGTAATCATTTACGGGTGACCCTAATATCATAACATATATTTTTTTTTGTTGGAGATGAGACATTAATTAACCTAACTGCCCTCTTTTGAATGGAATCTAGAAGCCTGAGAGAGGTTTTGGGGTCACCGTCCCAGATGCGGGAACAATATTCTGTGCTAGACCGGATTTGCGGTTTCTACAGAGTCAACAACAGTTTGGAAAAAAAAGTAACGCCAAGAGAAAACCAAGTTTTTTAGATGCAGAGGAAGCAATATTTATAATGTGCTTTATGCCAGGAGAGGCTAGAAGTCAGGGTAATCCCCAAGATCTTGCCTAGAAATCGGAACGTCATCGAAGATAAACATAGGAGCAGAAGAATCCTTTTTGCCAGATATAAGACAGGACTGAGGTTTAGAAGGATTGAAATTAAGTTAACTTTGCTCCATTGGAGAATTACCTGGCGATCAGCATTTAAGGAAATGTTAGTGGATATTCGAGAAGTTCAAGCTGTTTGAGAAGGGCAAGGTTTCTCAAACTGAAACTTGGAATGCAATGTGCTATCGTCAGAAGAACTATGGATAGGATTTCCGGTCAATGGAAGAAGGTCATTAATATACAAGAGGAAAATAGTGGGAGAAAGAACTGAATCTTGCGGAACACCCACTTTAGTGGAGAAGTTAGAAGACAGAGAGCCGTCTACCATTAACTAGTGAGCGGTCAGAAATAAAACTGTATAATCAATTACAAAAAACAGCTGGCAAACCATACAAGGCCGCCGTAGCCTAGTGGTCAGGCGCGGGGGTGCATAAGTACACGTGCCTTGAGTGACCGGGGTTCAAGCCCGTGACTGCTGAATACGGTGCTGTTTCTTGTATTCTGTGTATCTTGTAAACTCCTCTGACCGTTTGGTCATCCCGGAGTATAAACAGAAAATTTATTTAAAAGATGGAAACTTATTTAGAAGACGTTTATGCCAAACATGAACGAAAGCTTTGCAGATGTCAAGAGCAACTGCTTGTGTTTCACCAGACATTTCAATTGAATTTGTCTATAGATGGGTAACATAAGCCAGAATATCACCATTAGATCGACACTGACGGGATCCATACTGGCGATCGTTGATTAGACAGAATGTTTCTAGATAGATTGAGTTGGCGGTTAATTGATTTTTCCATTACTTTAGAAAGAGTAGAAGTAATTGCAATGGGACGATAATTGGATGAGAGGAATTTGTCACCCTTTTTAGGAACTGGCTGGATCTGAGCAAATTTCCAAGCAGAAGGAAAAACACCTTTGGAATAAGGAAGTGAAAAAAAGCGGCAAAGAACAGAAATAAATTCAGGAGCTCAGGTTTTGAGAACAAGTGGAGAAACACTATCAGGACCTGGAGCTTTCTTAGCATCAGATTCATCAAAATCCTTCTGACATCCTTTTGACGAAAGACTACAAGAGGCATTAAATAGAATGTATTGGGAATGGTTTGAGGTGATTTACCAAGATCATCAATACATGAGTTGGAAGAAAACTAGGATACCAGCAGGTCAGCTTTATCTTTGGCTGATATGGCAACAGAACCATCTGGTTTTGATAGAAGTGGAAACAGAGATGGGAAAAAATTGAAGCCAATAGTTTTGGCAAGAGACCAGAATAGTCGGAACCACTGGACAAGAAGCAAGTTTTCTACTCTTAGCCTGTTCTAAATTAGTTTGGACTGATTAATAACTGCTTTATAAAGTATAAATATGCTATGTCGCTTATAAAAACGTAGTACTGGAAATATTTTATAATAAAAATTCAGAAATATACGATTTCAGAGAATATAGGCTTAGCGGTTCGTTTTAAAAATATTATGTTGAAAGGAGTTCGCGAGTCAAAAAGGTTGGGAACCGCTGGTCTATACAATACATTTTATTATAATGTACGTATGGTTTATCGTATACGATACGTAACGTAAAATAAAAAAAAGATATCGTACTTGGTAATTTTAATTAAAAACAGAAATAAATAAAATGAGTAGTAACATAATATATGTACTGTACATACATAGGTATTCAACTTTTATTCGTCAATATCTTCATCACAGTTCAATATTTTCCACATAAGTGACATTAGGTGCAGATGAGGTAGATGGAAGGGCGTCTGATAATGAAGAAACAGCTGAGTTTTTTAAAAATATGTTTTTATAGAAGATTGCACAGTTACATTATTTTTTTTTCTTCTTCAAAAATCTCACTGTAGCATGCTAGATTACCAACCCCTCAGAAATTGATTTAAAAGCTGCAGCCATTTTCTGCCTTGTAAATGTTCTGGGAGTCTGTGGAATATCAGGTTCTTCTGTTACTTCAGAATTTAGATATGCCTCTATTTCAATTATAACGCAAGTCCAAAAGCTCTCTCATGTCAGTCACATCAAAGTCGAGGTCCATTTTATTGCCCAGTTCAACAATTTCCTGATAATTATTGTAATAAATACATTTTTTAAAAGTTTATTTATTTAAATCTTACAATTATGTTCACTATACGTTTGGCATTTCGTTTTATAAGAAACTATCTATTGGCGACTTTAAGAAATTTTGAATGATTGTGATGTTCGTTATAGCGAATGTTCGTAAATCGAACTTTCGTAAAAACGAGGGTTGCTTGAATATGTATTTTTCACCTTTATAACACAAATTTCGTTATTTTGTTTATTTACTATAGATTTTACTGTAGATCAAGCAGACTCAAATGGGTGGGCCATGTGATTCGACATGGTTTTTGCTTCTGGATGCCATGGAGGGAAAACGCCCTAAGGGAAGACCAAAAAATACCTTCATTGGAACGCTGCTGGATGAAGCAGGACTTAGAAATTTTGAGGAACTAAAACAAATGACACAGGAGAGACAAAGGTGGAGACAGCGCATCAGAGGAAGTGACCAGTCACAAGACTGAATTACTGATGATAACTATAGGTTTTAAAAGTCACTTTTTAAATGAAATAAAACAGAAATGACTACTTCAAGGTATTATAAAAGTGCAACAAAATTTAATTGTTCAAATACTTTTTAAAATAATGTTCAGGGATATATTTATTATAACGAAATTAAGATACACCGAAGTAATTCACGCACCCCGACACTGTGAAGTACTGTGAAAAGTAGATTAATAAACATACCTGGAATTGACGGCAGTTTTCTCACCTTCAGTACCATAGGGCACAAACACAACATCCTCTTCCGCGTGAATACTCTCAATGACGTAATTGTGGCGGTCGCCTCGAATGTTGTAGTGGTAGATGGCGCTTGAGCGTAGCGGGCCCTAAATGGAAATGTTATAGAGTCCAGTCAGTTTATCATTGGATTGAGCTTATTTTTTATTTTATTAAACCACAACAGAAAAATGCATGATCAACACGCGCGCTTACTAATATTGTATACACTTGTATATTACGAATGACAAGTATACACATTTTTAAGCTCAAAAAAGGAAGTGGGGGATTGCAATTCCCAACAAATACCATTTCTTACCTACAGCATTAAGCGCTAAAATTCAAAACAAGAAACTAAGACAAATAAAAATTTAATTTCTTACTGTTTTCTCAGATTCACATTTGGCACAGCTGTGCCCTTGATATGACCGGTATTTCCTATAAGGACTATGAAAGCACTTCTCGTAATTGACAGTCTTTGTAAGATTCAATACAGCGTTGTTATCGGGAGTCAGATAATAGGGGTTACTCACAATTACGTACTCTGTCTCGCATTCACCAATGGTTCCTTTCTGCAAATATTTAATACAAATTGTTTATTTGGAAAAAAAAATTTCAAGCAAACAAAGATAATAGTAAAAGCAAGTAAGGAATAAATATAAAAGTTACTGCCAAAATCAATTGCATCGTAACAAGTTAAAATAAGAAACACTGAAATAAAATGAAAAATTTTCAAACAAAACTTGTTTTATGAAGGATTCATCTTCACAGCATCTTTTATAACACGCAAATACGATGTTATTTTCCTCCTAATGTTAATTTATTTCCCACTACCAAACTATGATCACATGAAAAGTGCATATCCCCTTCCTGGGCATTCAGGCTGCACATGGGATGCATGCAGTTACTAGAAAACCCGACACACGAAAGGTATTGGAACCATTACTTAGTAGGTGCATGGGTTGAAAATTGAGAAGAGTGAAGATACTTGTTGAAATTTAGACTTTAATTTCTGTAGATTGTAATTTTCAAGAAGCGCATGTGAACGAAAGTTGTTCCAGAAAACGGAGGTTGAAGGGATAAATGAGGAAGAAGAAAAGTTGGTTCAATGAGTTTGAAGTTGGGCAGTAAATGAATGCTGACTTATGGCGGCATGTACTCGAACTGGTTGGAGGGGGGGGGAGGGTATATATGGAAGCCAATTCAGAACAGTGTTCATGGAAATATCTATAGAAAAAGCTTGTAACAGAATGTCTATGAGACAGAGTGCAGAGGCTTTGTAAGAGACAAGTCATTAATTAATCTCACTTTCGAATGGAGTTAGACACCATAGACCATCTTTCGAATGGAGTTAGACACCGGAGAGAGGTTTTGAGCTGCATCACCAGAGATGTGAGAAAAATATTTCACGTTAGGGCGGATTTGAGATTTGTACTGAGTGGGTGGTTGTTTAGGAAAAAAAGTAAGCGAAAGAGAAAAATCCAGTTTTTTGGACACAGAGGAAGTAAATTTGTGATGTATTTATGCAAAGAGAGAGAGAGAGTAGAAGTCAGAAATTTTTTATCCCTAATACAAATATGTAATCTTGCCTATACCCGAGTGTCATCGAAGATAAGCATAGAACAAATAGACTTTTTTTTCGAGATATAAGACAGAACTGAGTTTTAGAAGGATCGAAATTCATTAAGTTATCTTTGCTTCATTAGTGTATTATCTGAAGATCAGCATTTAATGAACTAGTGATGGATATTCGAGAAGGTGAAGGACAATTTATGTAGGACACGGTTTTTCAAATTGGCCGATGGAATGCAACGTGCTATCATTAGCAAAACTACATATACAATTTTCAGTCAGCGGAAGAAGGTCATTAATATATAAGAGGAAAGAGAATGGGAGAAAGAATTGAACTTGGGAAGCACTAACACTAGTGGAGAAGTTAGATGACAGAGAGATATTTATCATCACCCACAGAAAGCGGTCAGAGAGAAAACTAAATATCCAGTTGCAAAATATCAATCGGCAATCCAAAGATTGAAGCTTATTTAGAAGTTGTTTGCCAAACATGATCAAAGCCTTAGAATGGATATATATACACACACACACAGCCTTACCATTAATATCCGTACACGCCTCCATGGATGGGAAAACAAGTTCTATGCATGCAACGTCACAGAACCCGCTATAAATATGCACACTGGGCTTTGAACAGATAATTTCAAAAATGAACATGCAAGATGACACGTTCAATAGTATTACCTCAACAGTTTAACAGAATTGATCACCTCAACAAACGCTAAACACCGATTAACATGGTGTGAGGAGGGCGAATCCTGGACTGTAAGAAAGTGGAGAACAGTCCTATGGACAGACGAGTCGAAGTTCGCACTCTACCAGTCTGATGGCCGTTCCTGGGTGTGGCAAATGCCAGGAGAACAGTTCCTTCCTGATTGTATCCTCGCAACAATGAAGTTTGGTGGAGGCAGTGTCGTGGTATGGAGGCTCCTGTCATGGTTTGGCTCACCCACCGGTATTGCACTATATCCGGTGGGTGCGGGATTTGTGCACAAGGCACTAAAGGTGATAGTAGACCCAGGCTTGGCTGCTTGTGCCTGGGGGTAGGCAGTGGCTGCCTAGGTATTGGCTGCTCCCTGGTGGGAAGGTGGACGTACACAAGCGATACACCAATACAAAAAGCTTTGCAGAGTTTCTGTACCAACACAGACGTGCAAGGTGGAGATGAGCTAAGGCCCACCCTTGATACAGGTAACACACACACACACACACACACACGTTCATATATAATATAGTATTTTATATATGTATAATGAGAATGCTAATGTATATAAAATTGTATATATATCTTCTTTGTAAGTTTTGTATATAATTTGTAAATAATTGTGTGTAAATGGAAAAAAAAAAAAAATGTCATGGTTTGGCCCATTAGTCGTTATAGACAAAATCATGAATGCTGTACAATACCAGGACATACTGGACAATTATACACTTCTAACATCATGGCAATACTTCGGGGAAGGCCATGCTGATACCTGTATCATCATGGCGCGTTGTCTTGTGGTACAGGCCCATATCTGTATCAGCAAGACAACGCGCCATGCCTTACTGCTCGGGTCGTAACAGTGTTTTGAGGACATGGGTGTAGAAAAGTTGGATTAGCCAGCCCAGAGTCTGATCTGAACCCTATCGAGCATCTTTGGGATGTATTGGATAGTCGGGTAAGGGCACATCGAGATCGCCCAAAGAACAAGGCCGAACTGGTGGCTGCATTAAAGGCCGGGTAGAGGAACATATCACCTGACAATTATAAAAAGCTGGTTGAGAGTATGCCGCGAAAATTGAAGGCCGTCATAAAAGCAAAAGATTTCAGCACAAAATATTAAATCACACAATAAAACCCCCCTTTTTTTTGTCTAAAGGCAGGTGTCCGGATTTTAATGGTAGGGCAGTGTGTATATATATATATTTATTTATTTTATTATATTTTTTTATTATTAAACTTGGTGGTCCCATCCAGCTTTCCGGGCAACCCTGTCACCTATATGAAATACCGTATGTAATGCATATAATACATACTGCCACTTACCAGGCCTGGACATGCTCGAGCCCGAAATAATTTTAAAAAGTCGCCGAATTCGCTCCGGAAACACTGCTGAAACTCATCTAAATAAGAAGAGGAAAACTGCCTCCTGATTGGAAAACTGCCTCCATTCGGCTCATACTTAAAAATCCAACTAAACAGCACGATCGACCTGACTCCTACAGACCTATTGCTCTCATCTCTGTGCTGAGTAAGGTCTTTGAGCAGCTCCTTTGACGGAGACTGGAAAACCACTTACAATACCGCACGAAATCAATTTGGATTCAGGCCGGGCATGTCTACGGTCGACGCGCTGGAGGCCATTACCAACGCTGCCAACAACTGCACCCAGAAGTACCTCCTCGTCGTCTCGATCGAATTTGCCAGGGGCGTTCGACACCTTATGGTGGCCGAACGTCCTCGGACGGCTGGGACGTGCTGAGCTCCCAGGAAACCTCTACAACTGCACTGCCAGCCATCTCAGTGACACGTGCATTGTTCAAAGAAAGGAAGCCAAATATTTCCAAGTAATTACTGGAATTAGGAGAACGATAAAAACAACAGATTAATTTGACAGAATGGGGCGGACAGATTCGCCAGAGAAGATCGAAAAAAAAGGAGATTCCAAATTAATGTCTTTGATGGAATATCAGAGCAGAAATATGCATCAGTACTGCCTTTGAAAACCGGAAGGAATTGTACAGCGAATAATTAGAACAACTGAGATGAGTAGTGGTTAAATCAAACGACAACTGGGATTCTGTAAGAGATGTAATGGGCTCCTCAGACTGAAGGTGGTAATGGATATTGAGATTGGATTTGAGACAACATCTTTTTTGTGAGTTTCAGATCCCTTCCAAGTAAAATTGTACTCTCGTGATGCATTTAGTAGAAAATATAAATGTATATGGGTGGGGCACAGTGCACAAGGTAATGACACTTTTGGATATCACACACACACAGATCCTTGACATAACCGTGGCCTTGACAATGGCACCACAACATATAGAGGTTCGGCATTTCTCTGCGTGATATGGGCACCACACCTCGACCACTACTTACTTTATTCACACCTGAGTCGCCTCCAATATACTACGGGCAGCCTTTCACAATTGTTTTATATTGAGGGTTACCCACCATCGATACGGTGCAACCAGATTTGGATGCCGCAGAACGACCATTGACCGTAATTCAGTCCACTTTACTCACGAGTATCAAATTAATATCAGTTCCATCAGAGTTTTAGAACGTGTAACAAGTCCTAGCTTGTCGTACCCGAGAGAATGCCTGTGACAAGACTCAAGGATCAAAATTAAATTTTAATACATATATATGAATTTATTTATATTCTTCGTATTATAATACATTTATTGTAGTAATCTGCAGAAGTGGTCTTCCATCTAGGCTTGACGTTAGGCCTGACGTAGCCCAGTGGTCAGGAGCGAGAGTGCATAGCACGCGTTCCTTGAGTGGACTGGGGTTCAAGCCCGTGACTACTAAATACGATAAATATTTGTATTGACGATTTATTGTAAACTCTACTGACTTGGTTGTCGTGCCGGAGTATAAACATAAAATTTATTTTAAAGCCCCTGGCCTCCTGGCTGTGGCGGGCACATTATTGTATCTTTACTGTACAATAAAGATTTTCTTCTTCTATTTTTGGATCATTGAATGACAAGTCCCACAGCTTAAAAATACAATATGAATTTACTTAGTTACTAATTTAATAGCAAAAATAAGATTTTTCCTATTAAATTAGTAACTATGTAAAAAACCGCAAGCACGAAAGGTATAAGAATACACCTATTATTTAGTTCTTATGGTATTCAATGGACTGGAGGCTAAGAAGATAGAAGAAACTTATTAAACTTGAATTTCTGTAGATTGTAACTTTCCAGAAATACATGCGAAGTTCTCACATGTGTCAAGTTCGTTTTTAAAATTGCTAGCTTCTTTTAATACGTGATTTATATATATATATATATATATATATATATATTTTTTTTTTTATCTTATTTATTTACCTGAATTGCACAGAGGAGCAACTTTAATACTTGGTGTAGTAAAAACATTTAAAAATTTTTAATTTCAATTAATTTTCAATTTCTTAAAATTAATTGTAAATAATTAAATGTATACTTGACCTTCTGAATTTTAGTTGTTGCTAAAATTACGATAACTTATTTAACTCTTATTTTTAGTCACGAGAATTTTGTGACCAAGTTAGCGTATAAATCGTACTACGAGGCTGCCATACACAAAAGTATATACTTACCTCCATAACTTTGTAGAACCCATCATTCTGGTGTTCTCGCACAATTTCTCTATCGTGTACTCCGTTGATCTGTTCAAAGTCCAGCTGGAACAGATTGAGAAGACCTCGCTTTATGTTCAGCGACCACACTGGCTCCTTTTCGTCAACAGAGTATTTTTTTACCTGAAAACAAGAAGGATTTAAGTTACATCCTGCTGATATGTAGATTTAATATCATCAGTAATACAGTGTAAGATCTTCAATAAAGATATATTTATTGAAGATATGTTTTATACAGTAAATTGTTTTCTTGAAAATCTGTCAGAGCTTTAATTTATCCGGATTAAATTGATTTCACAAGAAAAATTAATACTTTTTATTTCTACCGAGAGATGGAGCCAATTATGGTAAAAATAACCTGAAAAAAAAAATATATATATATTATTTATATAATATAATATTAAATTATATTATATTAACTTATTTTTAATATAATATATTTATATTATATAGACGCATTCAGGGCTCGGAATAAACGCCGTCCCGGTTCGATTATACTCGTATATGCATTAGTCTTATATTATATGGAGAGGGCGCTGACTCTCTTTAAAAATTACAGGCTCCGAAAAAGCGATAAGTGTTTGCCTTTTTATTTACCTAATTGTTATTTTATATTGTACTTTATACGTAGTCTTATAGTTATTGTTACGGCGGTTATTTTTAATTTAGATAAAGAGTTTTTTATAGATTACTACTTAATATACGAAAAACCGTTATTTCGTTCGAATCTTGCAGCCATTGTTTTTGTATAGAGTAGTAGGGAATTCAAATGTTTAATTGTGTTAACTAGGCAGCTCTAACGTATAATTATATAGCGTAATACGCATCACTGCATTTAGGATTCTATTAGATAGCCTAGTATTGACAATTAATTAATTAAATTTATTGATATTATTAATTTAAAATATCATGCCCCAGACTAGAACGGCAAAGCAACGGGCACAAAGTGGCAGGAGTGCTGTGACTCGGGGGAGAACTGAGGGGGGAAATTCTCCAACACATCACAGCCAAAAAAAATGTGCAACTTGTGAAATGTTTGCCGAACTTCTGGAACAGAACATAATCTAGCCAAGGAGGATGTCTTTGTGTGTGCCAGGTGCAGAGAGTGTCTAGAAATTAGGCATCAACTCAGCGTTCTACTGGGCGTCTATGAGAGCTTGAAGTGTACTGTAGATGCCCTCGAAGAAATTAATATGAGGGGCCCGTCAAGCTCTCAGCTGCCCAACTCAACGCCAGAGCTCACTCCTGGGCATCAGGCAACACACCGGCAATCTCCAAGGCAGAATGCGCTGGTCCCGCAGGAACTAGTTATTGTTGGTGACTGTTGTCAGGGAGACGGGAATATATTGTGTAAAAAGGATAGATGGAACAGGGTATGTCTGCCAGGGGCAAAGGTTGATGACATTGTAAAGCATATATCATCTTTTAAGGGCACAAAAGGTGATATTGTTGTACACGTTGGCACCATTGACATTAAGAGTAGGATATCTACAGATTTACTTAACAAGTACAGATCAATGTTGAAAAAAAGTCGTGAATTAGGGTTAAATTTGAAAGTGTCTGCAATTCTGCCCAGACAAGATAGGAGGGAGTATATGATGAGAGCCTTGTCAATCAATTCAGCCCTGGAGGGAATGTGCAAGGCTCAAGGGGTAAAATTTTTTTCGGCGTGGTCTGTGCTTGTTAACAGGAGAGACTGCTTCTACAGGGATGGGATACATTTAAATAGAAAGGGTGCAATGCAAGAATATTTTCTGATGCTATCGAGGCAGTGTTAGAGGTGGGTCGGAAAACTGCTAGCTTGGGGGGGGGGGGATTCACAGACTAAAAGTTTAAAAGTAGCCGCAGGCAGAAGTGAAGGTGATTCTTGCACAACTTCTATTAGAATAAGTAGCGACCTGGAGCGAGGGGTGCTGGGGGTTTCAGGGATTGATGGCAGTCATCGTGAAACAGGTGGGTATATGGGATGTGTTAGGTTAACTAATAATAAGGATAGGTACATGTATACACCTGCATGTATACCAATACTATAAGTATAGTAAATAAATTTGAAGAATTTGAAGTGTTGGTCAAGACATCAAAGGCGGATATTGTTGGGATAGAAGAGACGTGGTGTCACACAGAAATAAGGAATGCAGAACTGGAATTTGGGGAGTACAATGTGTACAGAAAGGATAGACAGGATAGGAAGGGAGGAGGTGTTATGCTGTTAATTAAGAAAAACATAAAATAAAAAGAAGTGCATCCAGTTGATATAGATGAACAGTGCACTGTTGAGTCAGTTTGGTGTGACATAAGTACTGCGAAAACAAAAATAAGAGTTGGAGTGTGTTATGGGCCTAATGACTCGAATGAGTACAGAGAAATAGAGTGGGCTAATAAATCAGAATGTCTTATAATGGGGGATTTTAACTTCCCAGATATTGACTGGAACTTGTGGGTTGGTCACTCACACACTAGTAAGACTTTTGTGGATTTATTGGATGATTGTTTTCTGCTGCAGCATGTTCGAGAGCCAACCAGAGAGGGTAATACTCTTGATCTTGTTATCAGTAGTGATCATTCTTGTATTAAGAATTTGCAGATAAAGGAACCACTAGGTGGCAGTGATCATAGTGTACTGATGTGGGATTTACTTAAAGATATAATTACCATCAGGGGTAAAGGAAAGGATTTTTGCTTCCGTAAAGGTGAGTACAGTGGTCTCAGACAGTTTTTAAATTCTGTAGAGTGGGATCAACTGACGATGTTACCAGCAGTAAATTCTAAGTGAGAAGCATTCAAGGAATTAATCGTGGATGCTACTAAAAGTTTCATACCTATTAAGAAATATTGTTCAAGGTTTAGGCCTAAATGGTTATCAAATTAACTAATGAGACTCGTGACAGAGAAGAAAAATGCATGGGTTGCATATAAATTATCAAGCGACGCAGAAGCCTATGGCAGTTTGTAATGAGGTCACAAAGGAGGTTAGGCAGGCGAAGGCAAATTAAGAGAAATCTTTGGCAAAAGATGCTATGAAAAACAGCAAGGATTTCTTTACTTATATAAACTCTAAAAGGAAGGGGATGAACCTGATTGGTCCACTTGATATCGATGGTTCGACCGTTGATGATCCTACTCAGATAGCAAACAAGCTGAATGAGTATTTTGCATCTACATTCACACATGAGGAGGTTTGAAAATGGCATATTAAGGTTTGAAAATGGCAGAAGGTTATCAAATTGTAGAAAGGTGCTTAATGATTTTGTAATAACTGAGAACAAAGTGGAGGAGAAATTGTTGAAGTTAAACATAAGAAAGGCACCTGGGATGGATGGGATCTATCCAGTTATATTAAAGGAGGTGGCAAAGCAACTAAGCAAACCCTTAGCCATAATTATGAGAGCATCCACGGACTGGAGATGTGCAAATGTATCCCCAATTCACAAAGGGAGAGCGAAGGGTGACACGAGTAATTACAGACCAGTTACTTTAACTTCTGTTCCGAGTAAAATAATGGAGTCACTGGTTAAAGATGCATTGCAGGATCATCTAGACAAGGCTGCAGCAATAATTCAGACACAGCATGGGTTTGTTAAGGGAAAGTCTTGTCTGACAAATTTGATAGGATATTATGATGTGGTTACAAAGGAACTGGATGCAAAAAATAATTTTGATATCATATATTTGGATTTAAGGAAAGCTTTTGACATGTTGCGCATGGAAGACTATTGTACAAATTCGAGCGGAATGGTATTAATGCTACAATTGATAAAAGGATGGTTGAGTAGAAGACAGAGGGTGGTAATTAATGGGTGCTGCTCTTCGTGGACTAATGTTATTAGTGGAGTACCACAGGGTTCGGTGTTGAGTCCTCTGTTGTTTTGTATATTTATCAATGATATTGATGAAGGTATATCAGGCTTAGTGTCGAAGTTTGCAGATGATACAAAGGTTTACAGGGTTGGTAATGACAGTAATGGCAGTGTGCTACTGCAACAGGATCTAGATAATTTGGGCAGATGGGCTGAGAAGTGGCAACTGAAGTTTAACCTTGAAATATGCAAAGTACTGCATATGAGTAGAAGTAACCCCAGAGAAACGTACCAACTGTGTGGTACTACACTTAAGGTGGTAGAAAATGAAAAAGACCTGGGAGTAATTGTGTAGTCAGATATGAAGTTTTCTGAGCAATGCAAACAGGCTGCCAGGGCAGGTCATGGAGTTTTGTCAATGATATATAGGAATTTTGCTAGCAGGGAAAAGGAGGTAATTGTCCCTCTGTGTAAGGCAATGGTCAGGCCACGCCTTGAGTACTGCGTACAGGTCTGGAGGCCTCATTTTAGGAAGGATGTAGATTTATTTGAGCGTGTACAGAGAAGGGCAACAAGATTGGTGAGGGGAATGAAGGGATCCTCTTACCAAGAGAGGCTTAAGTTCTGCAAATTGTAGTGGCTGGAGACAAGGCACCTGCGCGGTGATCTGATTAAAGTGTATAAGGCCTTGAATGGATTGAGCATGCTGAATTCTGATGGGATCCTTCCACTTGTTGAGATTACGAACCTAAGGGGGCATAAATTCAAATTAAGAAAAGACAGATATGCGGAAATAGATGTGCGGAAATTTGCCTTTAGCCAGCGGGTGGTTAATTGCTGGAACAAACTTCCATCTGTCGTTGTGGAAGTTGATAGGTTAAATAAATTTAAATAGTAACTGGACAGGCATTTGGAGGGAATGGTGTGTTTTGTTTTTTTTTTTTTGCTGATGCTTCATAAGCTCATACTCTTGCTTTTTTTTTTTTTTTTTTTTTTGCTGATGCTTGATAAGCTCATACTCTTGCTTTCTTGCATCACATGCTACTACTAGTAGTCAGATTGTGTATGAGTTAATTGCCTTCTGCATATATTATCCTGAGAAGACTTCCGTATCGTAAAATGTTACATTTCCTACACGCATCATAATACATACACCACATACAAGTTAACATGCAAGTTATATGAAAACGTGCGATGATATTTATAATACGGTATTTAAGAAAAGTTTCATAAGTGTATTATGCACCTTTTCTCATCAATAAATAAATGAAACTTAAGAAATCTTTTTGTTCTTGTTAGGTTTTTAGGAGCATTAGCGGCTAAGGCATATTTGCTCCGTGTATGCTGTCTGTAAATTCTGTGTTCTGTGGTCGATTTTCTGGACGAAAAACCATGCTACCCTCGCCTGATACCGACCACGTTGTGAAAAAGGCCCATAAAAATCCTTCTCGTCATTGACGATATTCGAACTCAGGTCTTTTCCAACCGGTGTGGAGAGGACGGCGATTCTTCCAACTGTGCTACCCACGAGGGCAACTTACAGAAATAATTATAAAGTCACTGATAAAGAAAAAATGAAGTGTTAATATTTTTATATGTTTATTGAATCCATACGACGTTTAATATAGTACGGTACACTAGAATCCTACGCGGATCCATTGCATTAGCCACGTGCAACTGAATTTTTATTTAGCAGATGTATTACACACATCTTCTAAATAAAAAGAGGACAATCATGAACGGTTTCTCGGATAAGAAATCCAGCTGCAGAAAAATCTCTTTCACTGGTTACACTGCTGGCAGGGTTTACAAGAACGAAAAGGCAGCAGCTGCAAGATTTGAAAAACAAATCTTTATTCCCATCACTTCAACAATTAAAATCTTCTTCATCGTCAGAAATTGTCATGGAAATTGCATTATGATATAATTTTGGATTTCGTCAGTTGGAGGTTCAACATTTTCATCGCATGAATCTTCCACATTCAATAAATCGCCTTCCTTTTTTGCCACCTTTTTCTTCTGTTAAACCTTTTAATTCCGGTTTTTCGGTGTCGTACGACTGAATTATTTATAAAAACTGAAATCGCCCCCGTACCTACTGTACCGCGCCCGATACAAGACTACAACACACTTCCGTATTGGCCTGGCTGCAGAGCAGAAGTCAGTGGGTGGTGATCAACTGATATTCTTCACATTGAGGTAACGTCAGAAGAGGATCAATAACGATCCCCAAGGATGGATTCTTGGACCACTGTTGTACCTGATTTTCATTAACGACATCGACGAAGGGATAAAGGGCGTGAGGTCAAAATTTTCAGACGACATAAAGATTGGGAGAGTCGTTGGGAAACTAGTGCCAAGCAGTGCTCCTTCAGGATGACTTGAACAGGCTACAAGAATGATCAGAAAATTATGTTTTAATGCATCAAAATGCAAAGCCTTACACTGGGGAATAGCAATCCCAAAATTAAATTATGCACTTTGGTGGGGTTGAATTAAAAACTGTAAAGTAAGACGGGGTTCTGGGAGTTACGATACGGGCAGACAGTTTTTTGAGCAGTGTAAACTGGCGGCCAGGAAAGCCCATGGTGTGCTATCGATGATTAATCGAACATCATTCTGGAGAGATAGGGAGGTCGTAATCCCACTGCATAAAGCAATTATAAGACCACATTTGGAATACTGTGCCCAAATATGGAGACCATCTAAAAAAACACATTTAGTTTCTTGAAAGGGTCGAAAGACGGACAAATCGAAAGGTGAGGTCGGCAATTTGGTGACCATACGAGGAAAGATTTCCATCATTTGGGCTACAGGCACCTTACAAGGTACCTGATTGAGGTTTATAAGGCTCTGAGAGGAATTAGTAAAATCAGTGAATGACTGTTATAAATAATTCTAGAAAGAGGGGTCATAAATTCAAATTAGACGGAAATAGGTTTAGGTGATATTTTTGGAATTTAGGTTATATGTTGGAAGTTCTCTTAGCCAGCGAGTTGTTGACTGCTGGAACAAGTTGCTTTCGAAGGTAGTTGAGGCTGACAATTTGAAGAAACAAGTCAACTGGATAGTTAACCTACATGATTAGAGAAGCGTATAATTTGTGCTTTCTTATTAACTTTTTTTTTCTCTTTTTTCGGCCGGTGCAGCAAAACGTTGTAGCTTCCTTACACTAATACACTGGTGTGCAAAATTTAAGGACCTGTCAGGTCCTTAAATTTTCACCTGTAGCTTCTCATAGGATTGGCCTGGATATGGGAAAAACATACCAAAGGAACCTCGTGAGGTACAGAAATGAAGGAAACAACACAGAAACAAAACGGTACAGAGGGACTTTATTCAAAAATGGCAACATAGCACTGGCTTCCATGATACAGATGCATCACTGCCAAAGATGGAACAAAGGGAAGAGAAGAGGTGATCCTCAGTAGGAGATATGGCCACCCCTAATGTCGATGCAGGCTTTGCACCGCCTGTACATACTTAGAACAACGTTGTTGATAAGTTCTTGAGGTAACATCGTCCATTCCGCTGTCAGCGCCATCTTCAACTGGTGAACATTTCCTGGTGGGTGTGGATGTGCCGCTAGGCATCTCCCCAGAGCGTCCCATATGTGTTCGATGGGATCTAAATCCCATCGAACACATATGGGACAATTAAGTTACGACTACATTACTATGGTCCAGTTAAAGGAATTGAAGGCCAGAACATACAATATTCCTGCACTTTTCGGTCAGGTAAAATTACACAAGACTGGATTTCCTATTCGACCTATTGTTTCCTACAAGAATTCGGCATTTTCATCCTTAGCCACACATGTATATAACATTATAAAACCCCTTTAGACAGGTAATACAATTTGGGATTAAGAACTACGATACATTATTTAATAATCTTAAAGACTGTAGACGGCGACAATGACAATTTATTCTCACTAGATGTTACCTTGTTATATACCAATGTAAACGTTGAATACGCATTAGATATTATTTGGGATATGTTAAATAAAACCTCAACACCGATTAATTATACGAAGCTACCTATTAAGGAAATTTTTCACTTAATTAAACTGTTAGTTGATGCCGACTACATCACCTTTCGAGACAAGGTGTACAAACAAATTTTTGTATTACCAATGGGTTTGAGCCTGAGCGGCTTAATGTCAGCGATCTATCTCTCAATGATTGAGCATATACATTTGACACCTTTTCGATCCCGTATCACATACTATGGGAGGTATTTAGACGACGTTCTAGTTATTACTGATAGTAGTACTATCCAAGACATTTTACATTCGTTTAATAATATTCATTCTAGACTCAAATTTACATTGGAAAGGGAGGATACGGATACAAAGTCATTAAACTTTCTAAATTTCACGCTTACCAGGGACTCAAATAAAATACAATTTAGCATCTATCGAAAACCTACAAACACCGGTATGCTTCTACATTATAATAGCTATCACCCGTTCACCTCCAAAAGATCGATTATCTTTAATCAATTCCTAAATGCCTATAAATATTCAACGACGGAATCTGCTTTGGACTCAGAAATACAAATATTAACTAGCAGGTTCTTAAACAGGGGTTATTCCATTGCCACAATAAACCGAATTAGGGTACTGGCTAAGGATAGGATACAAAATACTACACCAACCAACAATAGTAATATCAAAAAATACTTTATTTCTGTCCCATATGTTGAACAGTGGCACAAACAGTTTAATAGATTCTTTAAAGATACCGAATTTAAAATTGTAGCCAGGCCAATACGGAATTTACACACTATACTGAACAATCGCTCGGTTCTTTCCGCGTTCGCAACACAAATTAATGATCTGGTATACAACATTTCTTGCGGTGATTGCGACTCGTCTTACCAAGGTTCGACGCGATTTTCTCTGAATATTCGTGTAAATCAACATGAAGCCTCAGTTCGTGCTTCTCATTCGACAGCGTCAGAATTACCTTTCATGCCATTAACGAAAAACACTTTTTTATTTAACGAGGCCAAAATACTTAATGTTCAACGTAACTATACGCGACTGTTAATTGCAGAAACCGTAGAAATTAAATTACGCGAGAATTCTGTTAATGTTCGGCGGCCATATTTTATCTCCGATGCGTACATCTTTACGCGCATGTGCGAAGACAAATAATCGCTATTTAAGTTTCAGGTTTAACCCGATTCGGTAATTTTCATTCCTGTGATCATGACATACGGTCGAAAAGTGTTGTCAGCTTCAGGAAGGAAAATCGTTTTGAATATTTTCGTTAGATTCTTTTAATTGCGTTAATTTGATTTTTAATTGATTTGAATTGTTTTTTTAATTATTTATATTTTACTTCAATGTACCAGTAAGTTGTCGATTTTTTCCTTTTAATTTCTGGAGGGTATCATACGGAAGTGGTCTACTTACTATATTGAGGTAAACTCCTCTTATTATTTTACAAATATTATTATCAACGTAGAACGTATTGAGTATTACAGCTCTGATTCATACTATCTAATTTTTCTGAAATATAATTTTCGATTCGACACTGGTTGAATTCACCAAATTTATGGTTTGGTCAATTAATTTAGAATAATAATTCAGGAAATTTTCCGTTGTGTGTCGAAATGGCAAGCAAAAGCCCAGCTATTTTTTTAACTTCGGAGTTGTGTCTTTGAACGTTGGATTAGTATTCGAATGGCCACCGAGCATTATCGGATCTAACCATTCCTCTCTTTCAATTCTTCTAAAATGAAATTTTAAAGAAACTTATGGGAAAATTAATTTTAAGCAAATAAAACTGAGACGGATTTAATAAGTTTTATTCAATTTGAAATTTTATATCTATATACATAATACTACACCATTTAGCTTTTACACCTTTTTATACCTATTTGGTACTTTCTCTAAAACTGTCAATTTTTTGATAGTTTAGGAATCACGACCTATAATTATGCAATTTTCTAAACATTCCGATTTTCAGTAATTGCTTATTGAAGATGCCAAGCACATTATGCATAGCATGGAAGTAATCGTGATAAAAATTTTACAATAAATTTCGGCGGCTTTTCTTCTCCAGAAAAAAAAAAAAAAAAAAATCTTTCAGCACTTTGTCTTATTTCAATACTTTATCGCTTGGTATAAACCTATCTAACATATGTATTGGTATATGTATCTAACAAATAAATTTCTCAACATTCCTGAATTCAACAAACGGGTAATGAAAATAACATCGTTCTTTTCATTACCCGTTTGTTGTGTTCATTTTTTGGTAATAAAAATATTTGGTAATGAAAATAACATCGTTATTTTCATTACCAAATGAAATGAATGTGGAATTCTGCAGGATGGCACAGTAGGTGCACTCAAAATGTGCACCACTAAAATCACTTATAGATAGAAAAGAAAGAAGAAAAATATATGCCCAGCTTTTTGTCCTTATTTTCTTAGAAATTAGGAGCATAAGTGGTTTCCCAAGCATTACAAATGCCTTTAATAAAGTATGTACATACTTTATTAAAGGCATTTGTATTTAAAGGCATTCATTTTTAGAGCTTGAAACTTGAAAAATGGAATTCCTGAAAATGTTAAAAAATTCCTGCAGATGATAAAAACGGCTGAATAAAAACCATTACGCATAAAATTTCCGAAAACGTGATATTTATGCATTCCGAAAAGAAACTTTCGGGACACTGAGACAAAACATCGAAAACCGGAGAATCTGGTCGCCCTACCTTAAACATAACTATAACAACATCAATAAAAGTTCAGTTGCGAAATCATGACAAGAGAAACATGTCAAATTTATAACATATTAGAGAAATGCCTTTCTTTTAGAATACTGTATTTTGTGAGACGATTAAGAGATAACCGTTTTATCATAAGCTCTCGTAACGTCATCCAAAATATTTTGTGAACAGACATACTCTTATCAATAATTATCTCTTCTATTTTCGCTTGAACAATCACAGATAAATTGGTATCCCAAATATATTCAATTAGTATGTTTTTAACGTAATAGAATATGAATATCAATGACAAAACAAAATGTTACTTAACCCAAAAGATATTGAATTCAATAACACACCACTTTTATCAAACATTAAAACAAGAATCACTTGCCTATTTCTTCTAACTCATTTCGTATACACTATACAACCATTAATATCCGGACACCCTCCGTTGATAGTTGGTCCCATCCTACCGCAACTACGTATTAGACGACGATAAATATGCTCTTGGCCTTCTTAGAAACAGTACGATTGTGAATTCAAGGTGCTGCGATCGACGGAGTTAACAGACTTCCAGTGCGGAATGACAATAGGATGTCACATAAGCATACGATTCTTTGCAAAGCTATCGTTGTTATTTTTGGTTTTTAGGAGCATTAGCAACTAAGGCCATATTGCTCCAGGATATGCGGTGGTCATTCCCTGACCTTTCCGCATCCTCCGTATTTGGTGGTGACGGGCTCGAACCCCGGTCTAATCAAGAAGCGTGTGCTACTCACTGCTGCTCCTTCCCACCTGGCTACGGAGGCGCCACTGCAAAGCTATCCTACCATGGGACGTGACAGGAGAGCCTAGCAAAGAATCGTCAGCTCGGAACGCAGGTCAACGTTGTCGCGGCACATAACAGACCCTCAATGAGACGATCGGGACATTAGCCAGAACCAGTACAGTGCGCCGCATGATATGGGTTACTTTATTAATTTAGACTCTAATAGGACACGTTATTAGTTTTTGTGTAAATAAAGATATATTGGTATCCCGATATTAATGGTAGTGCAGTGTGCCTTTCTTATAGGGAATAAGTAAATTTGTCTAACTGTATCACAATTAGAGCCATTAATTCTTCTAATCCATTTTCCATCTACATGACAACCAACACACTTCTAGTAAGGCTACGAAATTAGAGGAATAAAATTATTAATCTGTTAAAACAAATGGCATATTATAGAATATAAAGGTAGAATAAATTTACTGCAATAAACGTATACGTTTATATACTGTTGTATGTAATAAACGCATACCGATTACAACGCAAAATAAAATACAGGACTGAGGAATTTATGAACAATGTATTAGTTCTATGATTATAATCCATGCTTTTATGATATATGTACAGTCATGACTGGTGCTTTTATTTCTAATTCTCTTTTGGTTCCAAAGAATTTTTAGTTTTAATTAGGGAAAGTTACGTCTTGAGAAAGAAAGAGTAAGATAGCTTGTGTTCGATTAAATAAATTTCTTTAAATTATGAATCTATAATTTATTATCCTTCAAACAGATTCAAAACATGCAAATAATCTCTAAAAATTAAAACTTACGAGTCCATTTTCCAAGTACACATTGAAAGGAGTAGTGAGATATTTTGTAATGGTCGGTGTAGCACCATCGATTTGTCGGACATCGCCATTTATTGTGGTCATTCTAATGAAATCCATCTGTAAAATACAAAACAAAAGTTAAGTTAAAAACGTGGATACATTTATCAGATCTTCAAATTTTCGAATTTCTGCTGGCTGCCGTTATACAATAAATCTACTGAAATAAACTTTGAGAGCATTATTTTAAATTTCGCAATTTGTAGCAGAGTTTTTCTGCTACCAATTGCGCTTTAGCTGTCCTAAAGAAATGTAGTCCGTGTTTTGTGCATAAGCAGGTAAGCCAAGTAGGCGTCGAATCCTTTTTCATTTTTTATATCTGAGGAAACATAAATATTCTTTGGTTTCACCATCTTTCCGATTATTCAAAATGTACACGTTGCGTAACAATTTCACACGTACAAAATGTAGTACAGTCTCTAGAATACTTATTTGAAAACGACGGTTTTTTATATTCTTGTGTCCTTCTGGTAACCTTATCTTAACATGTTGGAATGATCCGACTCGGGACATTGCTACATACAATTGGCCTTGACTAAATACATGGTTAGTAAGCGAAATTCCAACTCTATCAAACGGTTGCCCTTGACTTTTATTTATAGTCATCGCAAAAGCCAGCCAAATAGGAAACTGCCATCTCTTAAATGAAAATGGCAAAGTCGAATAGGATGGAATCAAATCTACACGCGGTAGAGTACCCGTTTTCCTTTAGCTTCTCCTGTTATTATTTCTAGATCCAAACAATTCTGATGCATAACTTTGACTATAAGTCTCGTACCACTGATCAATCCTTTTGAAATTGCCATATTCCGTAGTAAAATAATAACAGCTCCTACCTTCAACTCTAAACTTGGGGTGGTAAACCACGTAAACTAAGGCTGTCCAGGAATTTCTGTTTAATATCGCAAAATTCTCCAGGATCTTCAGATATAATTGTGTTAACACTATTACATTGTAATGATTCACCAGGCATCATTTGTAAAATTTCTAAATTGATTCTTTCACACTCGTCAATTTTTGAAGCAAGAATAGCACGCGACGAAATGGCATTTACATCAGTAAGGCTGGGGCCAAAAACAAAAGGAATTAAACTGTCATGAATTATTAGATTAGGTTCTATTTCCGATTACAAACAGGAAATGAGCGAATTCTATTTCATCCTGATTAGCCCTCATATTTTACTGTAAATGGTGAATTTTGAAAGAATTCCACAAATGAGAATACTTTAAAAAATTTCTGACCATTGAGTGCCGTGAACCATGAGGACCAACTGGAAGCACTTGACGGAAATCTCCTACAAAACAACAACAACTTTGCCACCGAAAAGCACATCGTTGTTATTCATGATATCTTGTAATAAGCGGTTAACAACTATGAGAGCATCACAGGAAGCCATTGGCGCCTCATCCCATAGTATTAATCGAGCAGGATTAATGAGTTCAGCTGCTGGACTATTTATTTTGAGAGAGGAGACAGACGATTCGGTTAAATTCATAAGTAATTTTAACCTGCTGTAAACTGTATGTCCCCAAGAGAGGAACATTGCAGCTATGCCAGTCCAAGAAACTGGTGGAATAACAGGAATGTTATTTCCAAGGCAAAAAATGTATTATACACTGATAAACATGAGTCTTGCCTGTGCCACTAGGACCATCTAAAAAAAAAAAAAAAACATTATCAACTGACGTATCATTGCATTGTACTGCTGTCATATCATAGTTTCAAAGGGTTGAAAATAGTTAGCTGAGCTGAAGGTAAAGTTTTGATGGTACGAAGAGTAATGAAGATTTTCTAAAGATATCGGTACATTCCTTCGAATGACCAAACCACCATTCACCATAAGTCTTTATTTCCATTCTGAAATTAACTCTTATTTATTATTTACCTCAATGACAGCAATTATTTTTAATATTTATTGTCCCCAAGCAGTTTATCTTTAAAGTTTTTAAAGTGTTAAAAAGCACTTTTAAAACTTTAAAGATAAATAAAAATACTGTAATATATTTGTACCGAATAGCCGTTATAATTCGTGGTGGTGCCCTCTACTGTAAGAAACTGAACTTCGTTTAATGATCGCTTACTTCGATCCTCTGAAAACAGCTTCCGTATTAATTAATATATAAATCGGAATTTTTATATTTTCCCATTTTTCTGCACACCTAGGAAGAAATATCTTCAATTTGAGACCACTTTTAGCCCGATCGGTTAGGCCTATCGTTCGCAACGACCGTCTCAAGAAAAGGGCTTCCGTATTAATATATAGAATACCAAGATGAGTATCATTTTTCATTTTCAGTTACGGTTAAAAAAATAATGAAATTCAAATTAAGAAGGGATGAATACGTTCTCTGTGTATGTGTGCGTTTTTCAAGCGCGGTTTTGCACTTCGTGAAAATAATACGGTTTGCAAAGCTACATGCACTCATAATCATAACAAAATACACCCAAAAGAACATACCTTTACAACCCAGTGATCTCCACGAGGCTGAATAATGACATCACTGTGAAAATTAAGTCCTGAGTACTGCCTCTTCAAATTCAGAAATCCAGCATATACGTGACCATAGTATTCATAGCGATATTCTTCGTCATCGCTGTAACCTAAATTGGGAACAGAGATATTTGTAAAAAAAAAGTTTCAGATCGTTGAACTTTTTCCCGCCTCAAATGTCTTTACAATTATAACAGACTTTCCTAATTGTCATAGAGTGGAATAGAGAATAATGAAAGATCGCATCATAATTTTAAAAAATCTGCCAATATTTTATATAACAGAAGAATTAAACATTATCTTTTTAGTGTTGTTTATTTGAATTTGCTATTACACGAGAATGTGTTACTTCCATGCTATTTATTTAAATTTTATAGCAATATTACATATAAAGAAAAATATCAAAATTACTTACCAAAGCCAGATACACCTGCTGCAAATAGAAGGGAAAAATGAGAGAAGAATTAGACAGGTGAAATCTCACTTCTCCTAACAAAACTTAAAAACATTAAACTAAAAGTGATACCGACCGAATTGTATTTTAACTCAATTCTTTCTTATGCTCTGTAATATTCGATAATCTAGTTAACATAATTTACATTAATTTTTTGTTTATTCCTTCTTGTTTATTAATAAATGTAAAAAAAAAAAAAAATATATATATATGTATTGTTCGTCTAGACTAAGAAATAGCAAGAAGAAGAATCAAGCTAATTAATACCGATATAGCTTTATTTGTTCTTAGAACGAATAAAGTTATATTAATATAAATTAGCAATACTGATATAGCTAATTTATATTGATAGCTGTATCAGTACTTTAAGACAAATGTATCAGTACTTTAAGATAAAGCAATGATCCACTGATAGACTTATTAGTGGATTGCTAGAAGGTTAAGGCACTACTCTTGCCTCTTGGTCTCGGTCCTTTATGACCGAGATTCGGTAAGAATCCCGAAATGTGCATTGGTAATTGTAGTAGTTTTACTGCTAAGAGTGGAAAAATTAGCAAACGTACTAAACTTTTATAAAACATCTCCAGATGGTAAGAGTTTATTTTTTTCCTAGATATTTATTTCTAATGAACAACCACGTGACGTCCTTCCCAAACTATATTATATCTGTATCAGCTGTAAATTGCATTCATTGTGAAATACAATTATAGAATAATAACGAACTTTTATGTTTTCGGGGATGAAAAACCTTGCAATACTCGCAGGAGTATTGCAAGGCACTTGCTCTGCCACAGAGGCAGATCTAGTCGTCAATTCTATCCGTCTAGATGGGATTGGAATCCAAGCTTTCTCCAAAAAATAAAGAAACAAAAAAAATCTGCAGTGTAGTAATGGTAAAACGTGGCTGTCTCCACGTCTGACCGTTCATGCAAGATGTCAAACCCCATGTCAATAGCATAATAAGAGGAAGAAATGGTGTACGTATGCAGTATATACAAGTGCAATAAATACAGATTTGTAAAAAAAAAAATATGGGCAATAACTTTTGAACTTTTAATTTCATTTCTCCATTTAGTTCTCTGTTTGAAACCAAAAGCCAATCAAGTTGGTCGCCTTGAATTTTACGAGTGGTACAATAAAACGATACGTGATCCTCTGGCAAAAAGCCTACTCTTGATACTATTTTTTTCTGGGATTACGTATCACACCAGGTTAATGAATTCTGACTCCATAAATTTCAATTCCTTATTCAATCTCTCTTTAATATAGGTTTGGCAATTCATCTTCAATGTTCAATGGTTATTTATTATCCAATAATGAGGGCCACATTACTCCATTTAAAATGGAGGTTGGTTTGTTTTAAAATCGGAGCCTAGCTAGCGAAGATCATGAAGCATTAGTATGTCGCGTTTGTAGATTGTATGGATTCTATGGTCAGTTTTCCCTATTTTGTTGTACTGAATTTTCCGTGAGAAATATCCTGTGCATTCTGACCTTTATCTCCCCCTCAAAAAAAAAAAAAAAAAAAAAAACACATCAGAAGGTGGCATCCTCCTGATGCTTCAAAAAGAAGTGGTTCATGTCATTCCAGTAAAGCGCATTATACCCATAATGGAGCGAAACATTCAGATGTGTTTCCAAATATGAAGCCAGTCCAGCCATTTTCCAAGAGAAAATGTACCAAAAGGAGCACAGTAACACCTTCAGATAATCAAACAGATAACTGCATAATTGTGGAGCAGGACATATTTGTACCTGTTAGGTTTACATGTAGATCTTCTTAGTTTCATATTTATCGTTGGTCATGGCCGGCTTGACAAAACAGTTCATTGGCCCATATCATATTTTACTGTGGAGGTCGAAGTCTTATGATGTGGTGCAAACGCGAATTGATAAATTACGACTGATTCCACTACCTTTTGTTGCTTTGCATTTCACAAGGCTTCTTCTCGCTTGTTACAATCACACAGTGTGCACTCGGCTAATGGTGGCAACTTTGTGACAATACTTTATATCAGTGGTCTCAAACTGCATACGGGCCGAATGCACGATCTGAAAGCAGCTGACGGGCCGGAATTTTTTTTAACAAAATGAGAGTGAATATAAGCACCGTATTTACAACAAATACATAATTGAAATGTATTCGCGGGCAGTGTAAAATTGCTTCGAGGGACGGATGCGGCCCGCGGACCGCCAGTTTGAGACCACTGCTTTATATGACAGTGCACATGCTTAGTGGCTTTAATTTAAAAACAGAAATGAGCTCCAAAAGTTCTTTCTGCAGGTGGTGGAATTAAACGGAACCTTGAGAAAAAGAGAAAGCAAGAACGAAGCCATCACACCACAAGGTTCAGGTAACTATTTAAACATGTCTAACCCCCCCCTTTGTCTACGCGGTAGCACAGTGGTATCGTCACCTCCCCACACCGGGTGAAAAGGTCCGGGTTCGAATCCCGTTGATAACGCGAGGAACGTTTATGGGCTTTTTTCACTCCGTGGCTGAGTTAGTCGATCTCAAGCGTAGATAGCATGGTTTTAACCCCGAAAAACTGGAGTTTTTCGTCCAGTAAATCGACCAGAGAACATACGCAATTTATAGACACAATACATATGGATAGTTGAAATTAACTTTCCAGGTGACACTAATATAATAGATTTTTTAACCCCCATCCCCTCCCAAAAGGCTGGAAGGATCAAACTACTGTAAAACAGCAGAAATTATCAGTGGTGACGTCACTGTTGACTTCATAATGTAAACAAGCATTATCAATGTGAACTTATTTAATAGACAACAAATTCCCTCGTTTATTTTTCTGGAAGACTTACAATAATAAAAAATAATAATGTAGAAATGCATTGATGAATCGGGATAACAAATCCTTGGAGTATTAAGATTGAGACCGCAAGAAAATGGAAAACACACTTATCAGTGCATATTTGATTTTATTGTAAACAAGGGAAAACTCCCACTTACCAGCTAGCACCACTCCACAAAGGAGGAAGACGATCATCTTTGCTTTTGACTGCAGACACAATAGTCGAAGGAAGTTGCTGCCGGCAGTGCTTATGTAGTCGATGGTGTCTGACAGTAGCGGTCATACGGTTTGTTGAAAACTTGTTCAGTGTCAGTAACCGAAGTTGGTTGCATCTCAAGTTTATCAGGGGATCAAGCATTGACCTATCCTGCGATAGTAACGGCATATGGATGCCATCCTTCTCTTCATCCTCTGTAGGTCATCGAGGTTCGGGAGAAAGTCCAAGTGGTTGTATGCAGGTAGCAGTCAGTTGCAGACCGAGGAACAGAGGGGACACACATTACAGCCGTTGGCAAATTGTTTGTTCCAACTCTTCGGTTCTGTCCGAAGAAAACGATATAGACCACCCTCTTTAGATGGCGCAGACGTTCTTATCGGGAAGTCGTAGCCTAGCTCGGCTGCTCTTTGTTGCCATAACTATTATCTGCACCCCTTCTCACAGTGGCTGACCTTTATGACGAGCTGAGCCACAGCCGAATTTGAAACTGAAAATTTCAAATAAAATCAAGTGACTTAAACAGTAAAGAAGAGTGACTATAACAATTTACCAAGCAGAGCTCCGGAATTTATTGGTCATTAATAAAAGTAAACATTTACTATTATTTTTCCTTTAGAGAAAAGAAAGCAATCAGATAAATAAAACCAGGCTTCTCTTCAAAGTGGCCTCTATAAGAAACAAGATGATAAATTAAACGTGTGTTTATTCAGAATTATTAAGATTAAAATGTTAAATTGAGTTGCAACATCTGAAATAGCAAACAAAGATTTTGTGGATTTCCGTCAAAAATTCGAGCTTCTGTTTTTTAACGGATTGAAATTAATTTTTCATCCTCTTCATACTGAGTTATCTCTTTCTTGATCACAGCGCCTCTGACAGTGTGATGGATGCAGACACATTCTTATGTGAGATTCTTCCTCTCAATTTTCATGGGCATTACAGTTTGCTCGATCAACACTGTGAAAAAGTAAAGTTAGGCAAGATGCAGGTGTATTTTTTTCTAACCAATTCTATAACATCTGCTAATTAGTATATGTTATTCCTTTATCTTATTTTCCATCTTGATCGGTTCTTTTTCCTATTTAGTTTAATTCATTTAATTAGTCTTAGCACATACTTCCATCGATTTGTTATTCTCCTTAATGTTATTTGAAAAGGAACTTCTCCACTGTAGTTGCTTAACTTTAAAATAAGGATCTTTAAATGCTCATTTAAAGAGATTTTGAGCTTCTTCTGAACATAGTGCTTTAAAACTCGACTGGGCAGAAGAGAAATAATCTTAAATCTGACTCTGAGTCAAATTTGTTAGATATTTGAACTTTACTCAGGTGTAAGTCGAAAATACTTTCTCGTATATACAAGTAGTTGAAAGAAAGGATAAGAAATTTAACCACTTTTTCACAAAGCAAGGTATATTCTTTATTCACGCGCATTACAGTGTAGTCTTGAATGTAGTTTTGAATTCATAATTAGCCAAATCATCTGTAAAGTTCTGTTTAAATAAATTAGAAGGAAACTAAAATAATAAGGACTGTAACCGAGAAAGTGAAAAAGATGCTATTACTCTACTTTTTCTAGCGAGCAACTGGTTGGGAAACGCTGTTCTAGGGATTACTCTAATCGTTAAGAACTAGCTCAGGATCCGCATGCCTACAGCACACACGAGATAATTTCATCTAACTTAATTAATATCTCATAAGATAGGGCAACGAAGACTGGAATCTAATGAAGCCTGTAGATGAACCTCTAGTATTATGGGCTTTGGAGAAATCTGACTGGATGGGGGACAGTCGAAAATTTTTGACACTGGTCTTGAATTATTTAGGTTATAGTTTTCAGGAAACAGGCAAGATGGTTGTTCCAAAGACCAGAAGTATAAAAGGATAAAGGAAAACAAAGTTTGGAGCTGAACAGTGAATAAATGTTGACTTTCTGCAGATGCATTCAGGCTGGTTGGGAAGAAACAGATAAAATTCTAGGTGCTAATTCAAATGAACGTTGCCAAAGGAAATAGCTGTATAAAAGTTATTCAGGAAAACAATGTCCATGTGATAAGTAGTGAATTTGTAAATGAAGAATCACGACAGCTCTACATTTGATAGAGGAGGAGTTATACAGACATTAAGAGGACGCCACCTAAGGACATTGGGAACAATGTTTTTTTTTCTGCTCTAAAGCAACTAAAATTATGAGACAGTGTACTGTGTAAACTATGCGTGTTCTACGGTTGGCTAACGTTTTTTCTTTTATTGTACTAGATGGTCCCTGCAAAACTTGGGAAATCCCGCAATATATTTACAACATCATACAGGTATGTATTTACGGTTTACAGATTTACTCCTATAAAAAACTGACTATCGGGTCTCCAGTCAGATTCTCCAAAGCACAGGATTAGGCTAAGTAATTCCAAACCATCTGAGCATCAACTGAGTTTTTTCTTGAAGCACCAAATCCGTACACACATCACTAGTGGCGCAAGGAGCCACACGCAGGAGGTGTGTCTATAATACGAATAGACGCACCAGATTACAAGGGCAAAAAGAATCTAGCGCACAATCCGCTTTTTTAGAATTCTTGGATGTTCTTTGGAACCTAACCTATAAATACGCAGCTGAAAGTAATGAAATGGTTGATCACAACCATCAACCAAGTCGACACAGAAACTCTACATAGAAGCATCAGATGACTTGGCACTGTGAACCAAGTCAACGCAGTGACTTCAGATGACTCGGCAGCATGAACCAAATATTCGCAAAAACACCACATGGCAACATATATCATGGAATAAAGAACCATTACACACTAGAGCAGCACAATAAACTGCTCCATTTATTCATCCATAAGATCAGTTGACTAATGAAACACCCCAGTTTACACGGAGAGTAAACGGTGCTATCTTAGTCATGAAGTGAAAAAAACCTTTAAATTCTTCCAGTTTGACGAGATTATAATTAAGGCATTCGCCACACTGGCAAGAAGGACGGCGATCGTAACCACTATTCCACTTAAGAATGCCATAGTTTCCCGGTGCGCTCTCGGCTGTTACTTTATAACGAATAAATTATTATAATCAATTATATAAGCTAATTAATGAGAAAAAAATCTGAATGCTTAGAAAAGTCATGGAAGAATTCAATTTAAAAATTATTAAAATGATGGTGAAATAATCCATCCCTATGTGTTCCCGACCAGAGGTGAGCTATTAATAGCAGTTAGGAAATTAATAATCAGCTGGAATTAATATAAATACTAATTGGAGGAAATTCTACTTTATTTATACCAGGAAAAAAAAAAAAAAGAAAATGTACAAATTGTACAATGTTAAACCCATCTGAAAATTGTGTATTTACTGTTATTTACTGCATTGCTCTCCATTATATTTATGGAGAGGAAATGCAGAGAAGTCTATCGAAATTTCCTTATAAATTAATCATTTAAAATAGGGAATATATATATATTTTTATTTATATATAAAATGTTCAACTTAGCCATGTAGAGTCAAATAAGTACTATTCATCTAGACTTACAGAATAATAGCCGTCGAGATTATACATTCTTCTGGATATGTGACTTGCTATTCTATTCTGCGAGTCAACATAAATAAGCTTTTTCTTTTTCTGAAGTACAGTACAGTGGCCCACAAATAATGCTATACACTGCTAGGGCCACTCTCCTTATATTGCTTGTAAGACATGCGACTACAACATGCCAGCAGTTAAGATATTTCAAAATATCTTAACTGCTGACAATGGAATATCATACTTCCGTAATTCTCAACCGATGTAATTTGTCTCGCTGTCTTATGACAGCCAGCCAGCCAATGCCTTAGAAGTAGGCTACACATATACGATGCTTGGAACAACTATGAATTAGAGAGCGTTACTTAGTAAGTTCTTTTTCAGAAAACTTATTCACAAGTAAAATCATTCTAAAACGTAATGACTTCCTTACTTTGTTTGTTTACTAATTGAGATGCTGCCATATACAAGAGACAATCAGAGCCTGCGTGCCTTTAAATTATCATTCAGACACTGAGGTCGTCTTTGTTCATCTTGTTGATCCTCAACTGACATACTAGTTGAAATCACTCCACAGAACGATTTATTAAAGATGACATAATAACAAAACCAGAATTCATAATCAAGAACAGTTTTATTTTAGTGTGACCTTAAATAAAAAAAAAAAAAGTGTGACCTTAAATAAATTAAAACAAAATCTCTAAAATGCAGTCATTTTTTTGACTTTTGATTTTGACTTTTGAGTACGCAGGACGACTAGCCTGGTAATCTGTGGCGAGTACCACGGCTTTGTTGTATCCCTAGCGAGCACGAAAGGTATTGCTGCTGATTCTTTTCGACTTTAAATTTATATAGCTTTATGCTATATAAACTGCATGCCACATCAGATTTGCAGGCAGTTCGCGTTAATTTCATTAGTTACCAGTCCATTAAAACACTGAATACATTTGGTAGTTGTTTGTCTGTTATCGCTCTAAATCGACAATACCAACTATTTCTAGTTCCAAGCAGTCAAAATAACAGTTCAACTAGTGTTCTAATTGGTCATTCAAATAAGGAGAGGAGAGGGACGGCTTCAAATCATCTTTATTGTGTACGGAGGACGTTTTTTTTTTCATATTGCACACTTAACATGCGCTATGCCCAAAGAAATATTTTATGCACTTCAATTTCTAAGACTACCTGTTTAATTTTTTAAAATTTTCAGCTCTTCTCTCTTTACAGAAAGAATTTAATTCTTTCTCTGAAGAATTCATTCAAACCACCTACTGATTCTAGGCAAATTTCCGCACTCCTATTCTGCAACTGTCCTAATTTATTTGAATTTATGCCCTCTCATGTGTATGGTCTGAGCAAGAAAGCCATGAGCACTGAGCTTGCTCAATCCATTCAAAGCCTTAAACACCACAGTCAAACACCCTAGTCTCCAGACGCTGCAATTTGCAGAACTGAAGCTTTTCTTGGTAAGAGCACCCTTTGTTCTCCTCACCAATCCTCCTTAGAATGATGCCTCCTAACCTGGATGCAGTGCTCATGACATGGCCTGACCACTGCCTTATACAATGAGTTAAACACTTCCTTACCATGCTAGCAATCATATCATTGACAAAAGTTCATAAGCTGTTCCTGGCAGCATGTCTGCACGTATCAGAGAATATCATGTCTGATTGAACAATTAGCCCTAGGTCTTTTTCATTTTTTACTACCCTGAGTGTAGCGCCACATAGTTCATAAGTTACTCTGGGATTATTGCTACCCATACAATACCTTGCATTTTTCAATGTTAAATTGCCATTTCTCAGCCCATCGATCTAAATTTTCTAGATCTTGGTGTAGTAACTCATCCTGATTTCAGTCTTTAACCACCCTACCAACCTTTTTTATGATAGGTAAACTTAAACTTAGACATTAATCAGAATATACCTTCATCAATATGATTGATAAATATAGAAAAGAACAATGGATCCAGGAGTGAACCCTGGGGGACTCCGCTAATAACATTAGTCCATGAAGAACAGTGTCCATTGATGATCACTCTGTCTTAATCCCACACAAACATCCAGACCTGCAACTTTCCCTTAATGTCACACTGCTCCAAATTGGAGCAGTGTGACATTAAGACATAAGCTTTCTTGAAATAAAAGTATATGATATTAAAATTATTTTCCGCATCCAGTTCCTTTGTTACTGCATCACAGTATCCAATCAAATTGATCACACAAGATCGCCTCTTAAAAATGCATGCTATGACTGTAGTATAGTTGTATTCCTGTCCAGATGGTCATGCATTACTACTTTAACCAGAGTCCATTATTTTTCCCTCGAACAGAATTTAAGCTAACAGGTCTATATTTACTCATATCACCCTCTGGTTACGCCCCCTCCTTTGTGAATTGGGTATCTTTCTTTCTCATCGTTTGATAACTTTCAAAATAACTTTGCGTTGTCTAACACAAGGGCTACTGTGGCCAAATTCTGTCTGTTTATAGTTCATTTAATATATCAGAACAATTGAATTATACTGATGTGTATAGACCAATACGCTTTAAGTGTCTTTTATGTCAGCATGATTTCTAAATAAATGGGACAAAGTCTGAGCTTTGTTCATCTATAGAATTATTGGAAGGTGCTAGAGCGGATGGATGAGTAATGAGGACAGTCGACAAGAAAAAACTGACAGGATGTGCATTGGGGTGAATTTTCTCCCAATGATAAAAACAGGTGTGTGAGATGAGTGTGCCCAATGCTGTCTTGCCTATACCAACTTACTATCGTCTGTTTCTTCTGAATCCAGAGAGCCACAATTTTGGATCTTGTTTTATGTGGTAAAGTTGTTAGTATTATTGTGCCAGATCTGTGACCGGTTATCGTAACATGCCTTGCGAATTATAGCCTTGTAATCCACATAGCGAACCTGAAGGTTTGTGAGAATGTGGAAAGAGGTTGTTTAGCCGCAAAATCAGCACTCTCATTTCCCGTAATGACCTGGGATTCAGCACAATGTTACTGATTAATTGGACTCACTGCAGGAGAGTAACTGGTAGTGAACAATATTCAGTGTGGAATGAGAGGAAGAGAAATTTTCCTTTATAGCAGAAATTGCACTGAGAGAGTCAGTATAGATTAGAGCACTTGAAATGGAAAGCTCAATAATCTGGTCAAGTGCTAGCTTTATGGCATACAGTTTAGCAGTGAAAACACTGCATTCAGCTGATAATGAAACTGAATGTTTTCATTCAGTCACAGGACTGTGAATGAAAAAAAAACCGCTGCAGCATCTACTGCATGTCAATTTTCAATCTGCCCGTGTATACTATACAGGCATTGCACAGTTGAAGGTAGCGTGAGCTGCGTGCAACTGTCTGATATTGAAGGAAGAGAAAACATCCTTCCCATTGGCAATAGTGGTCATCATGTGAGGCAGGAGCATATAACCCGGGCGGTAAAGGAAGAGTTGTGTCCTGAGAAATGTTACAAAAATCAACATCCCAAGTTTGAAGAATTTCAAAGTTGGAAGTTATGATGGTATTGCACCGGTTGATGAGAGTCATCTGCCACCTAGTGTTAGTATTATATTATTGTACTATTACTGTTATTTATATTATAGTAATAGCCACTGCATATACATGTATATAAAATTTTCTAACCAATAGTTCTCACTGTTTAAGATTAAGCATCAACTGTTGCTTGCAGGAAAACTGGTAAAATTTACTGAAGTTTTCTCTTGGAATTATATTTCATTTAATATTATTTATATCTTTCACTACTTAAATTTTCAGGGTTTCACAGTTAATGCTATCTTGGATAGCTATAATACAGGCTAGGCTGTTCTCAAATATAGTCAATAGTTTTCTTTAATATTAATACTTGAATATCATACAACTCTGCAACCAGACTGCCCAGTTGGCCGGTGGCGATGGTATCATGGTTTGGGGGATGCTTTCATGGACATCACTGGACTTCCCCCCCCCCACCTCCAGTTCCTACCTCCATTGTGTCGGACCAATTTTTACCTACGTGGTGACCGTATATCGCGTTGATTGTACTGGAGGCTTTAAACAAGACAACGTATCACAAGGCCTGCATTATGTAGGAATGGTTCTAAGATTATGTCCAAGCATTTTTTGTGCTTCCTTGGCCTCCAAATTCCCCCAACATCAACCCCATCGAACATTTGTGGGAAGCGGTGGAACGCAGCATTCGCCAGTACCTCGCTCCATTAATGAACTTCGGGACGTCCTTCTGTCCAGCTGGTCCAAATATTACCACTACTAATACCACCCCGAAAACGGAAGTAATAACACAGATATTTTTGTATTTTAGAAAGTATTTCCAGTAACGATTCATTCACTTTTCCGACTTTTAAACAAGGACATATTGGGAATAGTGCGATGATTTTTTTTTTTTTTTCAGCTTAAGAGATAATAATATTTTATTTTCACTCTGGTTTTTTTTTCCCCCAATTACTTATATCATATTTAGGATTAATCAGTTTTAGGATTATCATCTCTCCCGGAAATATGAAATACGCTGAAATCAGCGTATTTCATATTTCAGCTGAAATATGAAATACGAAAATATTTCAGCTGAACCTGTATACTGTATTTGAAGTCCAGTGTGCAATCTTATAGAAATCTCTGATAGTGGAGCAATTTAACATAAAAGTACTCAGGACATTCATCAACAATCTGTTTGTCTCATTTTGCTACTCACACTCTTTTCGTACAAAACCACATCTTTGACAACACTGCATATCTCCGCCTGTAGAGCAGTGGTTGTAAGGTTACACTTAGGCAAACTAATCCAAAAATCGTATAAATATAAATGCGAATATCAAAGGGGAATTTCGAGCAAATATCGAAATTCACTAGAATCAAATAAATCAAAAATTTCATGATTATTAACCAGTTTTCGTGACACGCACACACTAAAAATAAATCATACAAAAGATACCTCAGGGGCTCACATCTGGTGAGTATGGGCTTGGCAAACCCAGGGTCCTGAGCTGGATATCATCATTCGTCTCTTTCTTGCTTTCTTGGTGATTCCCTTCTCTCTCTCTCGCATAAACCTCAGGCTTCCTTGCACCATATGGCTAATAATAATAATAATATCATCGATTATGATGAAAAGATTCCGTGCATGTATTCAAGAAGTTTGACATTTTCAGTTTATTATAAATTTTTATAATTACATAATCTAAACGTAAAAGAATTAACACATTTTAATTAATGATATTTCAGTTAAGCAATTTTGAATTGCTTGCACTGCTTGTAGTAGCATCATAAGATGAATGATCCCACTATTACGGGAGAACTGTAAAGCATATAACTTGACTTGCGCTCGCTGTTCGTGCGGTCCACGGTAGCACAATTGTAGCGTGCTTCTTCACATCCAGCAGAAGGTATTCAAGAAGTTTTCCTCCTCCTTCCACTCGGTGCTGAGTTCGTTGATCTCAGGCCGTGGACTGAGGTTTCCTCTCACTGACCTAAAATCGACCGCAGAACACACACGAGGTTACAGACAACCACACATCGCGTTTCTTGAAATTTTAATGCATCGTTTTAATTATATCTCATATGAGTTTCCATGGTATTGCACTACCTCTAATAAGTAACACTTCACCTATGGAGAAGACTATTTCTACTTATTCTTGGCGGATACCACCACCCAGATGACACCGTTTCGAGGCGTTTAGTGGTGGGTACCATCCACCCACCGAAGAGGGGCCAAAAAAGCCTTGAAACAGTGCCGTCTGGGTGGTGGTGGTATCCACCAAGAAAAGTAGAATAGTCTTCTCCATAAGTGAAGCGTTACTTCTATATACATCGTGTAATTTGGTGAAGCCTGTGATGATACGAATGTTTTCTGAATACATACTCCTATCGGATTGAATTGAACGATTAAATCTCTTAAGTCGTTAGAATTGATGCTTAGTCTTCTTCCGCATTATAATATTGGACATTATTTAGGTTAGTTGTGGCAGATTGGTCTGACTGTTTTTGTATGTGGCGCATTTCTGTCTGTCTTGTTTTTTTTTTTTTTTTTTTTTTTTTTTGTATTTTTCGCGAAAAGGGCATACAGAATCCATGGTGTCATTCGCATGGAGTTCTGAAGTGGGCTCCTTATTATCTAAAAGCTCATCTACATCCATACTTTGGCGGGAGATTCGATTTTGTTTTAGCCTGTGTCAGATTTTGATTGTTCTGTGTCGTATTGGATCGATGGACTGTCACTAGGGATGCTGATAGGGATATGTATGGCTTCGCTAGTTTTGCTTGGAGAATACCTTTTTTAGAGGTTGTTAGTGTAGATTTGACCCCATCAGCTAAAGGGGTGTTAGGCGGAACTGAGACATTCGCTTGTACTGCAGTAGAAACGTAGTTTGGAGTACAAGCAGCATAGGAAGGACTACTAGGCAGGCTCAACGTAACTTGCCTATGTGCCTCAGGAAACGACTTTATTTTCTATATATGAATTTTCTTTCCTGTTATCCGTAATTCACACGCTTTTAAAAGGCCTGGTCACTTCCTTTGCAGTTTGGACCGCAGGGTTTGTTACTGAGCAATCTACTCGAGCATGCTCCTTAGATCCGCAGATGGCATCACCTCGATATGCCTGCTGGGAATGACCGTATTTCTGGCATTTGAAGTAACGAATGGGATTTGGAATGTAAGCTCGAATCCGACAGTTTAAATAGCCAACTTTAATTTTGGATGGTAAGTCTGGAGTGCTTGAATGTTAAAATGATGAACTAGTTGGAGTGCGATTTCCATATTTTTTAGTCATGACATTTATCACTTTTTGACTGCAGAGTTCCTGAAGTAGTTCCTCTTCAGAGATTGAAAGTAGGTCCCACTCCGAGATGGCATCTTTAAAAGGCCTGGTCACGTTAGATTAACTTAAGGTTTTGTGGGAAGTAATTAGTACTGGCAACCACCGAATTTTTGTCTTTAACAGCCGCTCAATGTTTTGATGTAGCTGTTTCAATCAGAAGATCCCCGGGACTGTAGTCTTTTCACCATTTTTGGTGATCCAGCAATATATTTCAAATATCCTTGAATCAAGAATGGTGATAACTTGCTCACAAGTTGGGTGGATAGAGAATGTATCGCCAACAAATTTGATATATATCATCATGACACTGTGCTTCTCTTCGAAGCCTTTTAGGTTGATTGGAGTCGTGGTCGATGTCAGAGGTTGGAGTTATGGTCGATGCCTGGCAACAGAGTAATAAATTATTACTCTATTGAAAAGTGTAATTATCATTAGCAAGTCCTCATTATTTTTTTAAATTTTTGAATATTTTTAAATGCTTGTACAAAATAATTATTATACAGGTATATATAAATTTATTTTATACAAGTAATTAAAAAATAGGTATTTTTATTGATAGCAAATTCTACTACATAAGCATTGCTTCTTGTCGTTCTAACATTTTAATAGTAATAATATAGCAAAGTGTTCAGTGTACATTTTATTTTTAATTAGTGAATACACGTAGTATATAAAATTTTTTATACACCCTGTGTATAAAAAGATCATCAGCCCACACTTAGGTTAATTATGAAACCTTGATGTGCGAATCACTATACAGTATTTGTTCATTAATGCGACTTCAGTCACTCCATTATCGCGATGACCCGCCTACGTGATACTTCCCCCGTTTTTCTGGGTAACAGTTAACACGGGGCATCTTATCTAAATTTAATACACACACATGCTTCGCCTTCAAGGGCAATTAGTCTCAAACTGTTTATAGTGTTAGGTCAAAGGGTTTACGTTCTACCGTCTGTATCAGTGGCTTCCCAATAGGACACCCCAAAGCCTCTCAGTTATGGCGCTGGTCGATCACCTCCTGCAGTAAACGCTTATCACGTTTTTACTGCTTCCTGCATCGAGTGATGCCTTTTTAATGGAAAAAAACGAGACGCAGAGACACAGTTGAAAACAATAACAGAACACTTCAGGGAGATATTGATTAGGATGAAGCACCATGACTACACTTTCAAGAAAGATAGGCTCCATTAGCCCCTGGCTGCCGACACACTTAGTAAGAAACGAAGTAGGATTCGTTGATCGGGGAACAAATTACTCAGGAACATCAGCCTTAGAAATGTAGTAATAATTATAGTAAAATTCCAAACGTACAGACAGAGTTACTATCTGTCTGGTTTGTCATTAACTAGGACAGCCTTTTCCCATTACATAACAAATGTCAGCCGGGTCATTGAAGCTATTGGATTAAGTGGTTATGTATTATTTTTGCAACAAAGAAACACCCTTCGGGATAGGCTTACAAATATTTGTAAGCGGGCGTACAAATATTTTAAAATCTCGGGGGAGGGGTTTGACCATGTTCTCCAGTAATTTGATATGAAAAACAGCAATTATTTCTCGTCGTGCACTTTCATCAGAGATTCAGTCAGACGCTGTTGCTTGCTAAACCCAGTTTAAAGCATGCAAAGTTTTCACTAAAAGAGGGTGCACATTAATCTAACTAGGAAAAGAACTTTGCACATTATTATTTAGCCATAAGTTTAAGTGTCCATATCAATAAGGAAATAATTAACCACTTAATCCAATGGCTTCAATGACCCGGCTGTTTAAATATTTGTTATGTAATGGGAAAAGGCTGTCCTAGTTAATGACAAACCAGACAGGCAGTAAGCAACTCTGTCTGTTACTCTGTAAGTATGGAATTTTACTATGATTATTACTACATTTCTAAATACGGAAGGCTTATCTCCACGGAAAAGAAAGAACCCTCCTCATAATAACTGTAGTGTATAGAAGAGATGTAATCAATGTCGTCTTCTGCTGTCAACACTTCCCGAAAGACCTTATCAAAAAGCTATCTTGGAAGTCAGCAGGCGTAAAGTTCAAACAATTCCACGTGCACGGAGCTGTTGGTAGGAGGATACGACATAACATTTCACTATTTGCTCCTTGCATTATGTATTCTGTCGAAAGAGGTGATGAGTTACAGCACTTCTTAATTTGGTCTTCACTCTTGCTTTCCGTATTACAGACGTCTTTTTTATGCATCACGTACACCATGATTAGTACAGAAACCACAAGATAGAGCATGACATATAAACAAAGGTCGTAACGGGTGAGCAATAAGCTTATTATGAAAGTCGGAAAAAAAATCAGAACTCTGTTCTAATTGACAGAAAAATAATGTTATGTTGAGCTTTGAACATTACCGGATCGAAAGAACACTACTAAATATAAAGATAAAAACGTCAGACAGGCTAGATGTAGCCGAGTTGTGTTGAGTGAGAGTGCAGCAGCATACGCTTTTTGAGTGGATGGACTGTGGTTCAAGCCACCGTGACTGCTAAATACGATTAATCACTGTATTCGTGATTTTTTGTAAACTCTACTGACTTGGTGGCCATTCCGGACTTATACCGGTACACAAAAATTACCCATCTCTTCCCTAAATAGGAGAGACCATTCTTTTTCCACCAACCTGAAACAAAGCCTGCCATATCTAGGTTATTGCGGAATGTCTCACTAGATGAGGAATTTCATGTTCACTCTCTGAAGTGACTGCAAATTAAACATACCTGTAGGTCTGTATGACTACAGGGTGTGTAAAAGCTTCCCCCCATCGAAAGAGTTGAGTAACCCAGTTCATGTCTAAAACTTAATGTATGATCAATAAGAGCTTCATCGACCGAAAAAAAAATATATAATAATAATAAGACACCTCAATTCGTATTTTGGCCAAATTTAGATCTCAGGACTTTTGTTTTATCATCGGCCAGTTTAAGGATGCTTATGGCAGTATAATCATAATAAATTAGTAGCAATCTAAGGCGCATTTAGGGCTAGAGCCTCAAGCTGCGAACAAATTTAGACTATGTATATAAAGTGCTTAGCATCATAATACACAGCCATTTCTTGATTAAACAGAAAATTTTTAAGGTGGCATCGTTTTAGGTTATATCTCATATTGTGAATACCTTCACAACGAGTTGCCATGATATTGCACTACTTCGAATAAGTAACGCTTCACCTAAGGAGAAGACTAGTGTTACTTATTCTCAGATAGGTACCACCACCCAGACAGCACTGTTTCAGGGCTATTTATGTATGTAATGTGAATATCTACTCGAATATCCACTTGTCCCTATTAGACTTAGAAAAGCAAAAAAGGTAGAGGGAAAGTTATAGTAGGAGTGGAAGAGGAAAAGAAACAGTGTAGAAGAATGAAAGGGACAGTAACTCCTTCAACTCACACCACTCAAAAACTCATAAACTCCTCGAATAGGCAACGCTTCCCCAGTGGAGAAGGCTGTTGTTACCTATTCTTGGAAACTCCGGACATCATCAAGCTCCCCCTAACAGCACTGTTTCAGGGCTATTTGGCCCTTCGTCAGTGAGTGGGTAGGTACCCAAGTGATGCAATGATGGCAAAAACAGTTATGAAGTATAACTCCACAATATGAGAGATGCCTGATGGTGTATGATGTATTTAGACTAAGGCGCATTTAGGGCTAGAGCCTCAAGCTGCGAACAAATTTAGACTATGTATATAAAGTGCTTAGCATCATAATACACAGCCATTTCTGAATAAACAGAAAATTTTTAAGGTGGCATCGTTTTAGGTTATATCTCATATTGTGAATACCTTCACAACGAGTTGCCATGATATTGCACTACTTCGAATAAGTAACGCTTCACCTAAGGGTTATGATGCTAAGCACTTTATATACATAGTCTAAATTTGTTCGCAGCTTGAGGCTCTAGCCCTAAATGCGCCTTAGTCTAAATACATCATACACCATCAGGCATCTCTCATATTGTGGAGTTATACTTCATAACTGTTTTTGCCATCATTGCATCACTTGGGTACCTACCCACTCACTGACGAAGGGCCAAATAGCCCTGAAACAGTGCTGTCTGGGTGGTGGTACCTATCTGAGAATAAGTAACACTAGTCTTCTCCTTAGGTGAAGCGTTACTTATTCGAAGTAGTGCAATATCATGGCAACTCGTTGTGAAGGTATTCACAATATGAGATATAACCTAAAACGATGCCACCTTAAAAATTTTCTGTTTATTCAGAAATGGCTGTGTATTATGATGCTAAGCACTTTATATACATTAGTAGCAATCTTAAAGAGTAAATATTTAGCTTCATTGTTTTTATCAATTATTTTCTAAGATCTCCCAAAATACTCCACTTCGATGTGAAACAAAAATCGTATATAACAAATTTATGGAAGAATTAGCATAAGCCTTTCTTGACCATGAGAATATAAATAATTACGAGTTTTTCTTTTTTTTTTTTTCTTTTGGCAGATGCAAAATAAGTTCACTTCCTTGCATCATACAGGGTGTCCCAAAAGTCACTATCTATTAGGCTGAATAACACGAATTTCAAAAAAAAAAAAAAAAAGTTTTAATGACAATATTATAAGCATATTTGGGGTCGGGAAAGCAAATATAATAATTAATAAATTATGAAAAGTTGTAGAACAATGTAAATATCTATATTTTGTAGCAAAATAATCATGTCATTTGGAAATTTTTATGAAATTCATCTTACTTAGCCATCTTATTTAGATAGTGACTTTTGGGACACACTGCATTTTAATACTAACTTGTGTAATACTAACTCAAGGTGATTAACGATTCGAAATTTATCTTCACAATGCATACCATATGCACACAATGAAATTCGAATCTTGTAACCTCTGGGGTTATACAATTCTTTAAATATCCTCACTTTCAAGGACGTCCCACCAATTTCACTTTACCAGGAAAACATTATCATTCATAAAAAAAAAAAAAAAAAAAATGGAAACTGGACGACTAAAAGGAGAACGCAGTAAATCCCATTCATCATCAACCTCACAGCAATTACAGCTCCTTTCTCGAAGATGCGCATTTCCATACATGCAGTACACATTACATACTCACTGGCCAAAAAATTAGAAACCTTTATTCTATAAAATTCGAGCCACCTTTTGTCCGAATTACAGCCTTCACACATCGTGGTAAGATTTCCATCAGGTGTCTGAGAGAGTGTAGCTACAATTTAACCATTTTTCCATCAGGATATTTGTCAGCTGTTGTATTGTAGTAGATAGAGAAAAACTGCGAAATCGAACTATCCTTTCCAACATATCCGAGATTCTCAATTGGATTCACATCTGTTGAATGAATCAAGCGGCCAAAGCAGATGCTGGAAATCTTGGGAATGTTCCTCCGACCATTCAGATACAATTTTTCTAAGTTGCGCTGTCGTCTTGAAATAAGCCGTTGCAATTCGTGTAGGAATGAAGAATGAGAACTAAGTATTATTGGTCCGATACAACAGAAAGAGATTCCTTGAAGGCACTCGAGTTTTTAAAGGTGTGAGCGGACCCAGTCTGTACCAACAGAACATACCATGACCGCCTACAGTCGCTTGAGCACGAGCCAGTCGGAATATATGGCATCATGAGGTTCGCGCCACACTTTTGTCCTACCATTGGTGCAAAAAAAAAAAAAAAAAGCGTGAATCGCGATTCGTCAGACCACATGATCTTCTTTTCGACTAGAGTGGGAACGCCAAGACTGGTCTGTGTGGTACATAGTGCCTCACCCCTAAACACTATGTACCACACAGCCCAGTCTTGGCGTTCCCACTCCAGTCGAATCTTTCGAGTTTTTTTGAAGAAAGTGGCTTTTGTATAGTAGCTCGATCCAAATCCCAAATTTTTAAACTCCAGCTGCATAACCGCGTTTGAAATGGGTCTTTCTTTGCCTAAATTGAGTTTTTTATTCATGCTGCACACTGGACCTTCTCCACCGACGAACAATTCGTTTTAAATTGCTGCGGCCTCATTCATGAAGAATCGATGTTCTGGAGATGAAACAAAAATTTGCGCATTTTCGTTTCGCTTCTACTCATTGTATATTTTTGAGAAAATCGGAAAGATCATCCATCTATCCCATGACTATATTGATTAAAAAGCTCCAGGAAAGCGCATAGTATTTATCTGTTACCAAGGAATTTGTAATTATACCATGAAACAACGTATACAGTATTTGTATATCGTTTAATTATCTGTTGACATTAATTGCCAAAGGTTTCTAATTTTTTTGGGTGTACTCGTGACTTCAATGACTACATCCATCCTCTGTACAAGTCGTGTGCTTTTGTTGTTACCTTTGACAGACCCTGTACAGCTTTACTGGTTATTTCGCTTCTTGCTACCTCCACCTGTAATCGACACGTTTCCATCCTGCAAACGCTCGTCCGTGCAGTGTGTATTTTTCTCGACACAGACACACCGTTGATCAGGAAAAATTGTTTAAGTGTTCTTGCCCAATCGAAATGTGTTTGCAAGATGAAATCATTTGAATATAAGAACGATTTTCTCATTTTCATCAGTTATTTGATCTATGTAACAGATCAGTTCTGTTTACAAAGTGTAAACTCGACCATACCTTTCCTTTTAACCACAGTGTATATTCATATATTACATAGGTGATAAAACCCCTACAAAAATGTCACAAAGATCTAACGCCACATCAAAATTGAAACAGCTTATAAATCATATTTTTCATGAAGGAACAACATTCTTTTATGTCATTTAATGTATACTTTGCGAAGGATATAATGTGTCATACTATTGTACGAAAAGTCATGACACATCTTCAGGTTAAAAACAAAGCATTATATATTCAGAGAAATTAATAGCAACTTGGTAGTAATGACTACTTGAATACGTCATGAAAGATTTTACTCATTTCTGGCAGAAAGCTAGCTGTACTGTGCTCTTCCTATGAAGCACTCGTGAGCTCCACTGAAGTCTTGGTCTTGTCTTAATTCTCTGTTCAAATTCATTCTAGTTATGTTTCGATGGGTTGGAGTCGGATGTGTGCTGCCCACTGAAATATTTTGATGTCATTCTCTTAAACATCTGTGTTCATAGTTCTTGCTCTGTGCCATGCAACCGATCCATAACATTGCCAAATTGTAGGACATACAGTTGTATAAAACATCAGTGTGGAATAGAGCATTCATAGCTCCCTGCAATGCGACTAATTCACCTAGTTCATACCACGAGAACCACCTCCAGATAACGACATCCAATCTTGGGATGGATACAGTATTGATATCTGTAAGAGCGTGTAGCGTGGCTCACTATTTGAAAGAACCGATTCCAAGGTTCGGTGTGCTTTGCACGACGCCAGTCGAAAGTAAGCATTTGTTGTCAAATGCTTATGGGTTGCAGTTTTTCCGCGAAACTTCATTATATGCGGCTCTCGAGGAGTCGTGGAAACATAGGTTTGGCTGTGGCTTCTCTCAACTCAAATCTTAGATTCTCTAGAGTAGTATTTTTTCAACCAATTTTTGGCAGCGGAAACCTTTTGTGAACTCTTTTTGCAGAAACCCAATATATTAACAAAAACAAACAGTAACATTAGAAATTAAATTTAAAAAAAAAAACTTGGGGGAACTCTTGCGATAACTTTCGGGAACCCCAGCGTTCTACGGAACACTGGGGTAACTAAGTTGTTTTTTTGTTTTTTTTTTAAGACTTTCCAGAAAAGGGTTGAGATTGTTAGTGTTTGCTTGCTTGGACTCAAGATATTTGGACTCATTCATTTTTGAAATCTCTTCGCTCTTTCCGTGTACTCATCGTTCCATGTACATGTTTGAAATAATTTCTGAGCTAACTCTAATCCCATTTTATAGGTCAAATTAAAGTATGTACATTTATAGTGGTCACAATTTCCTGCCGACAGAGGTGGGGGTGTTTCTATACTTCTGACTACTTGAAATTGAATACATCTGAAAGTAGTAGTAGTAATGACAAATGATGCAAGAAAGCAAGCTTATATAGCAACAGCCAAAAAAAAAAAAAAAAATCTACACACTTCACCCATCGATAACCTCCAAGAAATCTGTTTAGTTTTTCTTCGAATTTATTCAAACCGTCCACTTCCACGAAATGAATTAAAAGTCAAGGTTATCCCCCTCACTTAATTCCATTGCAGATGTATTCATTTTTCTACACTTTAATGTATATCACCTTCAAATAGTATTTGCAGATGACATATTGATACCTTACATTGTATTTGATTGCCATTTCACTGTATGGGTGTCTTGCGATTTGTTTTAATATTTTATTTTTTGTGAAAGAACAAGATTTTTCTGCGTCCGTTTCTTATAGAAAGAAATCTAATATGGATTCATCCTCTGTCTTTCCGTACAATTTATGTTTGTCTTTGTCGATTTGATTCTTGGACTGGGAGTCCCCGTCTACCCTCGCTATCAGGTTTCTGAATGGGGGCTATATTCGGTGGTAAGGAGATCAGTACATAACCATTTGTTCTTCCAAAAAATTAAACAAAAACCAAACCAAAATAAATCATTTCACAAAGTCAAGCACAACCGCTGGTGAGGCTCCCCTTACATCTCTTGAATACGAATTAAGCACCTCTCCCCCCTCCTCTCAACCATCATAGCAGTAACATTGTCAACTGCAACGATGAGAGTCAGGATAATCCAGTTCCGAACAATTATCCATCTCTTGCCCTGTATGTGTCGGTTATCATCGCTACAGACAAAAGAGCTCGTCTACAGACTAAAGCTATAGACGAGCTCCTCCAAATAAGAGAGCAACTCTTACCCAAACTAAAATTTCCCTTCAAAATATTTCGCTGCAAAATTGCAGCAGGAATTTACCTTACGGAGCAGTAATCTCTCAACCAAAGCTAAAAAAGTTTGTAAGGCGTAACCAAATTTAACTCCTCCTTTACAAGCTAAAGGTCATCAAAGTGACCCTGTGGACGCCACTGATTTTCCTTTGAATGAAGCTGTACAAACTGCACTCAGCAAATAGCTACAGGAACGTTTGAGCCAGCTTTGAAGACTACCAACGAAAGTCCTTGAGTCTACTACAAGATCTCTTGCCCCTGAACAACAGGCTCCCCTGTCCTATATCACAAGAAAACGCCCATCTCCCTCGCCTGAGTCATCGCTACGACCAGAAGCGGAAAGATGCACTCTCTAAAGCGTTTCTCAAAGTGTTCAAAGATGCACTCTCTAAAGCGTTTCTCAAAGTGTTCAAAGATGCACTCTCTAAAGCGTTCTCAAAGTTTCTCAAAAAAAAAATAGGGTTGGGCGAGGCCCCTTGTAACAAGAGGCCCTAAGCTGTAACTTGTTCAGCTTATGTGTAAATCCGACCCTATTTGTAGCGTACACCACTTTTGTATCAATTATAATATTTAACACAATTTTTTTTTCAGTTATTAATATACCTTGGAACACTTTATTATGGCGGGCTTTGCATAGAGAAGTATGCGTAGAGGTAATGGCACCTACAAAAGAAAGTAGCAATGTGGTGATCTAGTATGCGATTTAGCCTGGAGTACACGGGTTGAAAGGCGCCTCCGTAGCCAGGTGGGAAGGAGCAGCAGTGCGTAGCACACGCTTCTTGATCAGATCGGGGTTCGAACCCGTGACCACCAAATACGGAGGATGCGGAAAGGTCAGAGAATGACCACCGCATATCCCCGGAGCAATATGGCCTTAGTTGCTAATGCTCCTAAAAACCAAATAACAACAACACGGGTTGAAGGAGAGGAGGAAGCGAACCCGTATCATAACTAAACTCACTTCCTTGTATATATTTTTTGATAATTATAGTATTTCGAAATATTATTATTAAAATATGTGGCCATCGATTGGTAATTGAACAAAGGAACTTTAAAACGAGACACAAGTACTTCTAGTATGGCAACTGTGGTCGATAAATACGAACACAATATTGTCACACTTCAAAGCGAGGATGAACAATCGCAGCCTTTTGTTCCCCAAAAATTCGAAGTGAAAAACAGGAACCAACTAATAAAAGACCAAAACGAAAGTATAATGACAGTTGTTTGAATTTCGGCTTTACATGTATTGGAAATAAAGATGCTCCTGATGGACAGTGCGTCGTATGTAATAAAATATTAGCAAACAGTTCTTTGGCTCCCGCTAAACTTGTGTTTGTTAAGTGTTCCGTGAATATGTTGTGAGATGAAAAGTGTTCCGTGAATATGTTGTGAGATGAAAAGTGTTCCGTGACTAAAAAAGTTTGGGAAACGCTGCTCTAAAGACAGCGGCTATAGCGCTATTCTAAAATCTCCGAAACGGGACTCCGAGATGGCAGACACAAATGAAGCCCAGCAATGCCAGATGCCCGGACAGGCACCGATGCAAACATCCTCAAGCCAACGGCATTCCAGAAACAGCAAGACCATCTTGACTGGTACGAGAGTAGTTAATACTAGCCTCAGAATAAGAAATGGCCAAGCAACTAGCAATACTCACTCGAATATTTTCATTAGTAGGCTGGATCCGTTGATAAAAGTTTACCAAATAGAGGAACTAAGCATACCTGGTAAGCCTTTCAAAATGAGTACTAAGCATCACGCGTATGTCTCCTTCGGGATTCAGATTGATGGGCTCAATTACCAACAATACCTCAATTCCGAATACTGGCCCAGAGGCCTGTTGATTATGCCATACTATGGAAGACTAGAATCTCCCAAATTATATTTGGGAGCAGCTGCAATTCGTGGATGTCTAGCATGGTAATGACGAGCGAACATCAGACTCGTATTCAAATTAGAAGATCCAGCAACAGGGCCCCCATCGAACGCGAGATCGGTCCACGGACGAGATTTCACATCAGTACATGAATGGCAGATACTGTTCGGAGAGTAATCTCATCTTGGTACAACCCTCTGTGGAGGTAAATATCCGATTTTTCCTACAAAACATCAAGAGTGTCAAGAACAGACTAGATGCCTACTTGATTTACTTTGCTGCGCAGAGTACGATTTTTTAATACTGACTGAAACGTGGCTCAGAGATGAAATGGAAATTGCTACCTTCATCATAGAGTGAATAATAATAATTTAGGAATTTAGATATTACCTGAGTATAATAACGTTTGTATGTACTCATAGATGGCAGTAATTTTAAGGATAGTTAACATATCGTTTGTCTGCCTCCTACCTTTCAGTAACTTAAGTTAGGTTTTAAGTTTTCGATTTTTTTGGCATTAGCAACAAGGGCTATCATGCGTCAAGACAAGGTTATAACCTTTAAAAGAGCTTACTTCTTCAAATGGTTATATAACTATACGAGTAAAATGCGATATGTATAAAAATATATCCGGTATTTTATATACGTACTTAAAGTTGTATATAAATTAATACGTTGTAAGAAGTTAAAAACAGCTGACAGGTTGTTATTGTCGGATAAAATCTGACAGTGTATAACGCTCAGTAAGAGGGTTAAAAGCAGTAAAATGTATATCATTAAAAGCTGTACAGCCAAAAAAAAATATGTCTAATAGATAAAACAGTGTCACAGGAGTAGCACATAGGAAGGAATCAGCCCTCAGCAAAAAGGAATGTGTAAAGTGATTGTGTCCTATGCAGAGCCGAGCGAGAACAACTTCCTCTTTGCGATTCCTGCGAAGACTAGACTGCCATGTTTCAGTTACAGGTTCAGTTTCAGTGCCATATTTCAGTTATCTGATATAATTTATTTGTTGTCTGTCTATTCCATGAATCTTGCCATTGGGAGTATATCTTGTATATTATTTGCCAGTAGTCTGTATAGGAGAGAGGCAATGATGATTAGTAGGGGATTGCTGATTTGGCTGAGGTGTTAGCCAAATTATTTTCCCTGATCCCAATGTGGCTAGGTATCCAACAGAAGCGGATATCAAAATCTTCTGCTGAACACGAGAGAGAACTGGATCAGAATTGTATCTTAACGCTAGTAAAGCCTGTAATATACTCCGAGAATCAGAATATATAATAAACCGTTGGTATCGGCAAGTCCCGACGTTATCCAAGGAAAGTCGGCAGATCCTACATATGATTCCAACTTCGAGCCATCTATGTAAACACTAGCAAATAGTCGTAAGGTTCAGCTCGTGTGCTGAATAGAGCTGCAGGTAGACACACCACGGAGTATCAGGCTTTACCCAGTTCTTAAGGGAAAAGTCACATGCTGGAATGTGAACATGCCAAGGTAGAAGGGTTTGCCTTGGCGTTCGAGCAACGTTGTCTACCATGATACCCAAATCTTGGAGTAGCATGGACAGGGAAACTGAAAGAAGATTGGTAATTTGTACGCAGGATGGTCTGGAAGGATTTCAGTTTTAAAACATAATTCAGAGACGACTGTTTACGTCGAAGCGATAACGGTGGTTCTTTTGTTTCCATGTACAGGCTCTGGACAGGAAATTTTCAAAATGTTCCAGTAGCAATACGGATGGCCTGATGATGAATTGGGTCCAGCCATCGAAGTAGGCTGTTTCTGGGACCCATGATCTAGTTGAGATCGCACAAGTGCATGGCAGATGCGTAGTAGGGTGCATCAGACCGCATCCCAAGAAGCGGAGGAGTGAGCACGTAGAATATTCAGTCCTCTCGTGCACTTTGGACGGAAGTTGACTAGAAAGGTCAACTTTTTTTTTTTTTTTTTTTTTTTTTTATCAAATACAAGTTCCAGGAATTTTGTGTCTAACACTAGCCACTGAAGAGCTTGAGCTTCAATTCAATTCAGGAGTTTCTTCAGTTCAGGAGGAAGATTACGCTTACGACAAAAATGTACGCAGCGGTCTTCTGCGGCGAGAACCTGAATTAATTAGCCAGTTGCCAGGAGTTAAGATGATCAATAGCTTGCTTCAATTGTTTTTCAGTAACCTTCATGTTGCATGACTGTGAAAATATACTAAAGTCATCAACATAGAGGGCGCTATTTACAGTTGGAGGAAGTTGTTCTGTAATGGGATTTACTCTGATAACAAAAAGTGTAACACTTAAAACTGATCCTTGCGGTACTCCTCCCTCTTGGCAAAGAGAATGTGGATCCGACACGAACTCGGAAATACCGATTGACCAAAAAGTGTTTTAATAAAAACGATGAGGTGCTCTCTAAGACCGAGACTATATGCGTCTTTTAAAATGCCAAATCTCCAAGGTGTATCATACGCTTTTTCCATATCAAAAAAAACACTGACACCAGACTGTTCTCTTTTTGCAAAAGCCGCTGTTTGTTTGTCATTTGGTTTTTAGGAGCGTTAGCAACTAAGGCCATATTGCTCCGGGGATATGCGGCGGTCATTCCCTGACCTTTCCAAACCCTCCGTATTTGGTGGTCACGAGCTCGAACCCCGGTCTAATCAAGAAGTGCTGCTCCTGCCCACCTGGTTACGGAGGTGCCTTCAAAGTCCGCATTGCATGCTGGACAGGAGTTCATTTGATCCTAAATACCATGTTAAAGATGGTATTTAGAATCAAATAGTCAGAGCGATAAGTCGATAGTTGGTAGGAATTTTAGGATCCTTTCCTGGCTTAGCAAAAAAAAAGAGCGGTTGCCTTGCGCCTGGCATTCATAAACTGCTCTTCAATAAAGACTCTGTTATACAGAAAGATCAGTCGATCCGCAGATTTTTGAGAAATCTTTTGACTCTGACGGCGAATGTAGCGTGCTTTGGCTCTTGCACGTTTGAAAGCTGTCCGTGGTAGGATATCGTCGGAAGATCCCCCAAGCTCGCTGTTTTGATCCTTTTTTGCTGCTGTGCATTCTACCATTGTTTGAGAAAATGTGACAACTTATTAGATATTTTCGGAATGGCAGTTGTAGCTGCTTGAACAATATTTTTGTGCTGTACGTCCTGGCTGACTGTAGTGACGTCAGACTATGCCAGATGTTGAAAGGCATTCAGCATGATTGCCAGTCAGCCTAATCAATCTTCCACCGCGGTAACCTAAAATGAAGACACGGTCTCTCAATAATTAGGAAGGTTGTCACAGAGAAGTGATCGCTTCCGTACGGGTTCTTCTCCTCCAAAATAAGTGAAGCAAAGACAGAAGGAAATCAGATAGAAAGATCAGTGGCAGAAAACGTACTGGTAGGCATGTCGAAAAAAGGTATTAGTCCCGCATTTAGATGAGAGAACTCTTTCAGTAATGGAAATACAGTTGTAGTGTGAGTCCGTGTATTTATCTGTATATATATTGTTTGTTTCATCTGTTTCGTTTAGCATTTTGCTTAGCAGAGTAAGCCAGCGTGGACAATTTACAACAAAAACTCAGAGGAAGAAAATCTACAGTATTATTCTTTATACATAAGCGCAATGCTTATTTTTTGGGCTTTGTTTGCAAGATTGGTGATAAGGACAAAAGCTGGGTTCCGTATGTGTGCTGTATTAACTGAACCATAAATCTGAGGATTCGGCTAACTGGGAAAATTAAGTGTATGCCGAGAACTGCGCAACCGCATTGACGATTGCCATTTCTGCAAAACATATCAGGGATGTCTAGAAAAAGCAAACACAGCATAAAATATTCTAGCATATCAACTTCAGTAAGGCCTATTCCGCATAATGAAGACCTGCAGATACAAAATCCATCAAATTAACGAGATAAAAGCCACCCAAGAACTAACTCATCTATCTACCCATGTGAAAAAATATCCATAAACTGCGTGTGTTCTCTTCTCTGGTCAATTTGCCTGTTTTTCCCCTGAGTTTGGGTGGGGGCAAACATTGTTATCCACACCTAAGATCAAATAACTCAGCTACGGTTATTTTATCTTAGGTTATTTGATCTATGAAAAAAAAAAAAAAAAGTCCATAAACGTTCCTCGTGACATTGAGGAAACTGGAACCCGGACTTGCTTTATTAGCAAGATGAGCTGAATGACAGTCTGTGATTTAAACTTTCCTAAAGGGAAAGAAAAACTCGTTTGTTCTAGATTACAACAGTGAAAGCTACTTGAAGAAGGAACTAAAATCGAAAATGTCACAGTGTTTTCAAAATACAGAAGTTATTATGTGCTTTTGGAAAAATATTAGTGGTGTTTTAAACGAACAGAGCATTAAATACAATCCTAAAAAGGCGTTTAGAGCTGAAAGCTTCAGACTACAGAAATTTACTAGACGAAAAAGGTAATTAAAAGCATCATTTTAGTTCGTAGTAAATCACCGAAATAAGTGAAATGGCATCGTTTTTGTTGCAGCTTATATTGTGAACGCCTTCACAATGAGTTACCCTGACACTGCGTCGAAAAACTAAGTTTAAAAACAGTTTTTCTGCACAATGAAAATGCATTATTATCAGTTCATCTGCTTCATGCTGTTGACTTGAAATAAACATAACAAGTATGTCCAAGGTTTTGAATGCAATAAAGAACCATGACTTTGCTTGGAATGTCCAGGTAACTGAAGTACTTACTGGTCTACAGGGAGGTGAATGTTGTCGTTTTCTACATTTGTGGGAGATTCCTGCAATAGAAAAACATATTGTGCAGCAGTGGGAAAAGAGGGAGGGATTTTGACCTGGAAGAAGCAAAAAAAATATGTTCCATTGATTGAACCAAAATCGGTTCTTTTTCCACCTTTGTACATAAAACTTGGATTATGAAGAATGAATTTTAAGGCTCTGATAAAGAAGGAAGTGGATTTTACTACCTAAGGGAAGTGTTTCCCAATTTAACAGATGCAAAAGGTAAAAAAGAAATTTAATCGAGCCTCAAATAAAGATACTCCTCTTTATTTGAGGCTCATCATCATCCTATATAATTAGGATGATGTACTTAAAAAAAAAAAAAAAAGTCACGTATTTATTTATTATTTAACCGACTTTAAGATTGATTTTTTCGTACCATGTAATCCTCAAAAGTAGGGATAACAATAGGGCAGGATAAAAAAGATTTTATTACGTCAAGAAATTAAAATATTTGGTGTTTTCTATAATATCCGAAAAGCTGATGCAAATACAGTGCGCTTGCGAAATTGAGAAGTAATTAATGCAAGAGGTATTCAAATAAGCGAAATGACAACGAATCATAATTTGTTATAAATTTACATTGATCTTTGCGTATTTCGCATTTAGGTTATCAGTTTACATATGTATTTATTATTCACAATGTTCACTGTTTAATAAATATTTTGCAGAAGTTTCCGTTTTCCTTTGCTTAGTCTCCTCGGTAAATCACATTTGCGGGCTGCTATTAAAGCAGGATTGGTGAGCCTGTATGCCGCTTTCTGAAGCCCATTCGATACATGCGCTTTCATCGTATTTTTTGTACGACTCCTGATTCGTCCTTTTCACTTAGTGAACGGAGTAATTAGTATATTATAAGAATATACTGGTTGCCTTTTCATCATTATATATGAATTTGTATTTACTAACGTTAGTAAGGCCAAATTATGCAAGAAAGCGAACTTTTTCTGCATCACATTCCCCAAAAAGAAAAAAATAATAAAACAAGACAAAATATTCATACTATCCAGTTCCCACAAGGAAACCATCCACTCGCGCTATGAACTTGGCGCAATTGGATGATAGAAGTGTGATAGAAGTACTCAGTACTCCTACCACACTTGGAGGCAACTCAATCCACTGTTCCCACAACCTGTTGCCCATACACTACTTTCTGAGATCCGGTCTTCAGTTATTCCCTGAGATTTTAGATAGTATGAACCAGAATTGTAATGCTCAATACGTTCTACGTTGATATCAATATTTGTAAAATAATAAGAGGAGTTTGCCTCAATATAGTACGTAGAACACTTCCGTATGATACTCTCCAGAAATTAAAACGAAAAAATCGAAAAACGTACATTACAGTAACAAATAGTTAAAAAAATAATTAAAAATCAATTTGACGCAATTAAAAATAAGAAAATTAAATAAAAGAATTTAACGAAAAAAGAGAATAGGAAGGAAAATCGTTTCGCAATTTTTTTCGTTAAATTTTGCAATTTTTTTCGTTAATCCTTTTAATTAATTTTCTTATTTTTAATTGCGTTAAATTTATTTTTAATTATTTTTTAAACAATTTGTTACTCTAATGTAAGTTTTTCGATTTTTTTCGTTTTAATTTCTGGAGAGTATCATACGTACTATATTGAGGTAAACTCCCCGAGATTTTATATTTGTACCTCCTGATTCTTGTTCACCTACAATGGAAAAGAGACTTTCCTCATTCATTTTTCTCAACCCTCTTCAACGTCTTGTATACTTCGATCAGATCTCTCCCTTTAGATGTCCAGTTGTCAAACTTTGCAGTCCACACTTTCTAAGCCGTTCTTCATATGCATTGATGCTAAAAAGGCGATTTTCCCTTATCGCCCTTCTTTGAACCCTCTGCACAAGCTAACTTTTTTTAAAAGGTGTCTCTAGACTGAATACAATACTTCAAATGAGATCTAACCATCTTCTTGTACAGAAAGAAAAAGATAATGACATACTACTCCCTATTAATCATGAACAGGATAACATGTGCCTTCCTAGTCGCCTATTTACACTGAATGAAAAATGTCGTGTTAGATTGAATCAAAACACCTAAACCTTTTCCATCTTGGACCACTTTTTAATCCACCTTCCCCTTTAGCTTATCAGTTACTCCGAGTTGCCATTTTTCAGACCATATATGCAACCGATCCAAGTCTTTTTGAAACAGCATGGCCGGCTCTAAAATTTAACAACCCTTCCTACCTTCAGCAAACTTTGGCATCTGGTCTTGGATATCCTCGTCAATATCATTTATGAAAATTACGAATAGGAGAGGACCCAACAGAGCCCTGAAAGACCCCACTTTTTAGACTGGTCCACCCTGACCACTTATAACAACCCTACTATCTTTTAGACAGCCTGCAATAATAGAATCTTACCAGAAACTCCAACTTCTTCTAGTTTATATAGTAGTAAGGTTTAAATTAAAAGTTTAAATAAAGTCTAGATATTTGTAATCAAAATAAAATTGTTATCTGCATCCAACTTATTAAAAACTACATCATAGTAATTACCAGACTGTAAAGCATGATCACCCTACACACAAGTAAAACTAACGGCCTATAGTTATCCAATTTCTCTTTAGCACCAACCTTTGTAGATTGGTGAAACATTAAGCAACAGCAATTTCCCGTAGTATAATGACGCTCTCATTATACTACGGGATTCCCCACGGTTCGATACACTCATATGCAGCCCTTTTAATTACACAGGTTGATCATTTAATTCTAGGAATGGCAGAACCACAGTACATCCATGAAGTTTCGGAAAATTGCCGGTAGAGTGTATGTCCAAAAAAAAAAAAGCAGCATACCGAAATATTTGTAAACACACACATGAGAGCTTCCTCTCACTTCTCTTTACCATCTTATTTCTTTTTGCTAGTGTTTTCGCTTCTTTATATACTCTCTTATGATATTCTCTCAAAAATCGAAGTCACATAACTGTGGGTACCTGTCTCATTCTTGTTTCTTTCGCTCAAACTCATCCGCCATCTAGTTCTACATCGTAGTTGGCCGAACTTGCCACAAACCAGCAGCAAATTCGGCCAACGTACGATGCAGAATACGATACGTTTGTGGATATTTCCTATAGCATACATTTATTTGTTTTCTATACCATATAATAGTGACTCAGTTAATCAAGCCCGATAAATATCTCATTCCATTGTAGTCCCTTCTCTGAACACTGAAGCTCTTGCCTTTTCCTCTGATCACATAGGTTTAAAATGGATTTCTTTTGAGAAATCCATTTTAATATATTGCAGTCACTACCTGCTATCGGTTCGCCCGTTATAAAGCTTGTTCACATAGTCATGCTCCACAGCAAGAACCAGATCTGGGATATTATAGCCCCTTTTACTCTTTCGGACATACTTGGATAAGTAGCAATTAACCAGTTTGTTCAAAAACCTTTCATCATATAGTGTATTCCCGGTCCACATATACCAATCCATGGGAGAATGAAGTTGCCCACAGTAAGACAATTGCTCTTACCAGCCCATTCAATCTGCCTAAAGAGATTTTTGTCATATTACTTAATCATTTGGCCTGCAACACGCCCCACTATCATCTTCTCTTTACTGCAAGTTATTTCAGAAGTTAAGGTCACTGGGCCTACCAGTAAAACTCAGGGAACGTTTTCCCCCCCTTTAGCCAATTTTTGGTCAGAAGATCACTTCTCTTCTCCCACCCTTCTGTACCTCTCCTGAATGCAATATATGCCGAAATAAAATTCTTCACCTCGTATTTTTGAAGTGGCATCGTGTCGCATTGGCCTTAGTTGATTTGATCAAAAGAACCCCAAATTCATTTAATTTGTTCACTGGCATCACTTTATATAGTAATGCCAGGAGTGGCATTACTATATGCATTTGACGAATCACGTTTTTTACTTTGATATTTGACAACTCTGATACACCACGTATTATTTTATCTTCCCAATTGTTAACTGGTTATACATCTTTTTATAAGCCTTCCGATACGGATTTATCTGTATGAATTTTGTTTATACCTAAATTGGAATTATACTGCGAGGTAATAAAATAGGGGAGCGAAGAGTTCACGCTGTAGAATGAAATGTTTACTAAACGATTATTTTGAAACCGACCGTAAGGAGAGCAGAACACGTTTGGAAAGAATGGGATGTATTTGCAGAGGTCACTTAAACTGTTCCACAAACTGCTTGAGTAACTGCATCCACGCGTTACTGTTCACGAGACCATCGGAATATTGGAGGTTAGTGGGGTCACTACATCTACATCGGACTTCTACCTTCTTAGGCAGAAAACTGTTACGGATAACAGCAGTTACGAAGGTCTTTCACACCGCCAGACATCTCCGCTTGTATAAACAGTGCACGTGCGGTTCGTTGTCAAGATATCAGATAATGATTAACCCCCTCCCTCAACCAGGTCATTATGTAAGAAATCAGAGTCCACTAAAGAAGCGGCTATATAAAGTTTTCACAAATAACTGGAAATCTGTGCTCTGCATCTTCTCGCGGCAAGATGTTCAGCTTCCTCTTTTGCTTGGCGGCAATTTCCGGTATGTTTCAACTATTTCCTTCTGTTTATTTGATATTAATATAAGTCGGCGCAGTTACAAATATTACAAGAATAAGGCTAATTATTAAAAGTTCTGTTTGATTTAACTTATACGTGTCTAATAGGAAAAAGGACTACTTTGTCCAAGTACGGAGGTCCAGAAAATATTTAAAAAATAATAATAATAAAAAATAATAATAAAAAAAATATATATAGACATATGTATTTCATCGATTCAGAAATGAATTTGCACTATTACTAGGGTTAGAGGCCGATTCAAAGTGTAAACCAAATAAATTAGAAATATTAAAGAATAAATGTCTTGGCCGAATGCGAAATTTACATGGAGGTGTTAAGGATATTTAAGAAAGAAGCAAAATAGAAAATAAAGGAATTGGTAGGAGGAATATCATCTAAAAAGATGACATTCCTCCTACTTAATGCTAATCAGATATTATATTGAGGAGCAATCCGAAACTTTATGGGAACTCAACTGTGAGGAAAAAGACTAAGAAAGAGACCACTTAGAGACGACTTGTTTTGATGGGAACGTGTTTGGTAAGAAATGAAAAAAAAAAAAAAAAAACTGGAAAACAAAATATGATATTCACATAATTTTATCACCAAAACAATCACTGTTAACAGCATTCGCTAACTGTAGTGAAGGCGCATGAATATTAATTAAGAAATCATGTTAATTACAAAATGCACAACTATCTGGAATCAATGGTGCATGGTAATTACCTGAACACATGTCTAAGCCAGCGGTTATATATTTATTGTAAAATGCCATACCTAAAATGACATTATTAAGTATGCTATCAAAATGAAGTGTTTTTATTTAATTTTTTTATATACTCATGGTTATCAATTTGTTTGTCCTTCGAATTAAAATAAAGATGTCAAATTCAGAAGTGATCGAAAATTTATGATTAATAATTCTCAATTAACAAATAGTAGGCTCTATTAAGGCCCCTCAATCAGACACGTACTAAGTCAGTTCTATAACTTACAGAACACCTAGAGTTAATATTAATTCCATGATAAATTTAGTTTTCATTGGCAAATTTCCATTTTTTCTAAAATGAAACAATGAAATTAAAATTCAAACGTGCCTTAACGTTAAATTCGCGTGATATAAAATATTTTTGAATAACTTCAAAAATATTTTATATTTCTGAATGGCTTCTAAATTTCTTAATAAACTGGTTCAGCCTTTGGAACCCTTTGACACGGTTCCAAGTCGCAACAGTAAAAATTTTAAGCCAATCTGTATATAATGAAATAATTAGATAATTTATTTAGAAAAAATTTACATATTAATAACTATTATTATTTTTTTAATTTTCAGCCTGTGCTTCTGCGAGTGGTAAGTGAATTCTGAATCTTTAAGTGTGTGTGTGTGTGTGTGTGTGTGTGTGTGTGTGTGTGTGTGTGTGTGTTGCTTAATTAATGAATGCATTTCATGAAAATTACTTTTAAATTAGCGAGCTTTTCAACGCTACAGTTTCATAAATTAAAAACCTGGCCTACTAAAGTAGTTAATACAGTAATATTAAGGAAATATTCTTAATGATCAGTCAGAGGAACAAATTAGACCCACGTCACATTTTACATGGCAATCAAAACTGAAAGGCGTTTTTAAAACTTAGCTAGCATGTACTGAAATGATAGCTTGAACGCAGCTGTTCAAGCTATCATGTTAATTGCACTGTTATATTTTTTAACATGACATTCCATAAATAAATTTCACTAGTTACAAGCGCAACAGACTCTTTTCCCTGTCATTTTGAATTTTGTCATTTACTATTCATCGTTTTTTTTAAGGGAACACCCCCTAAAAAGCCATTGGCTTATGTGTTCTCCCTCCCTTCTTGCGGTTATCTCCCGAAAAAGTAACATAAAATAGGGATAAATAAATTAGTATTTATATTCAAATTCATCAGTTTATAGCAATCCATCCACTGCTAGCTTCGTGACTATTATGGAAGGCAGACGTAGTGTCATTCAGGAAAGCGGTTAGTTTATTTCAAACGATTAACTCCCGGACGAGTGAAACGATGGATGAGGGCGAAAGCAGTGATGAATTCAGATACTTCAGCTGCCATGTCAACATGACAAGGTAGGTGGAACATTGTAGTCTCTTGCATATAGCGTTCAGAAGGGGAATATCATCAGGAGAGGTTCCCTCACCCCCTTTTTTTTTTGTCTACAACAAATTTGTGGAGGGATCCAAACTGCAGTTGTAGATATGCGCCCATCATTTCGATTGGTATAAACACCTCTTTCACCAGTGCGCAGCCAAACGCTATCCTTCTGCTATCTCCCTACCTCCGAAGAATCTTAACTAAAGATAATCCGTTGCCATTCTTTATTCCACCTCTATCTCTGCACCACTGAAATCCTGTGCACGATATGGTGAGGAAAGCCGACGTAATGCCGTGCGGTGCAAAGTGAGAATGCACACCTGCCTCTGAGAGTCCCCTACTAATGGTGCTTTTCGGAAAAAAAAAATATGTTAGTATATCCGAATTATTAGATCTTCCCCTGTGATATTTGTTTGTTTGAATGGTCCTAGACGACTACAATGAGTATGTTCTAGTATTCAGCGGTGTCCACATTTACCAGCTCTCCTCGAATTTCATCCAATAAGAACTGCAATTTCCTAAAGTGCCCAACTAATGCGACTCCTCGTATACTGCTCGTATAGGTGGCCTCGGCATCCTAGAAATCTTTCCGACATACTGTTTTGCAACCAACGCTGACCGCTCCAAAGGATCTGAATCTTGTTTATTTCGTCTTCGAACTTTTAGCCAATTTGATCATTGGCATATATCATCACAATAACTGACATGAAAATTTTAAACTCTTTCATCAACCCTTAAGGTGGGGAAATTTTTCTGATATCCATTATGTTACTTTTTATGTATCATCTTACATTTTAAATGGACAGTATGTTCGTGTAAATTAATCTGGAAAAAAATCTCAAATAGCCAACGCTTCAAATATTTAAGTAAAATTCGCCTTTAATTCTGCTTGGTTTAAATCATTAGGTAACATGCAGCCGGAGAAAGGAACTGAAATCAGATGAAGAACCTTCGTCTTCATGCTGACCGTGAAAGTAAAGTTTTAATAGAATAACACTACTCTGCATTTTGAAAACATCCATTGATGTTTTCTCAGAAAAGGATATTTCTGGATCATTTTCTAATGCTGATTTCAAAAATAACTTCCGTTTGTTTCCATCACGTCAGGTTTCTTCAAAAATCACGAAAGAAAATTTCATTTTAACAAATTTTTATTAATGTTGACAGAATTTGCGCACTGAAATTATAACAATGCTACATTCACTAAACTTTTATATTTAAATACATGTTGAAAATACTATTAAAAAGGGACAGTTTGGTAAAAAGTCCACTAAACACTCACCTCTCATTTTAAAAACTGATCTCCGATGGGTCAAATTTCGTTTCTTTGATTTTCTTACAGGTCTTTCTACGTTACAGTCCCTCTTCAGTATTCAGCAATAGGCAGCCATCATGCTGGCAATCCACCTCCCCTGTTCCATGTATTTAATGTCCTGGTGAAATCTCTCACTCTGTTCTTCACTAACGCTTCCTAGAGCTTCTGAGCAGTCGTTGATGTGGGAGTGTAAAAAATATACCTTGACACTCGCGTTGCAGCCCAGCTTCTTGAACTTTGCCAATCTCTTTTCATCTATATTCTTGTAGTTTGGATCCTTGTTATTTCTACGCAGTGCTCAACAACGGACCTGAAGCTAATCCCTGTCTGTTTTTTATCCATAGTTCTCTAAAAATCACTGTCCCTCATCAGTTTGTGAATTTTAGATCCAACAAAAAAAAAAATACCTTGTTTTAGCTTCTCTTGGGTGATCGATGGGAATTTAGAACAAAGGTAGTTGAAGCAGAGACCTTCCTGAGGTAAAGCTTTCACAAACTATTTCATCAAATCCAATTTGATGTGCAAGGGTGGAAGGAGGACAGTTCTGGGGTTTGCCAGTGGTTAATGAACCAGGTTCTTTGATCCAGGCATTTAATAGCTGGATCAAAGAACATAAAACTGCCCCTCTTGGGTCTGACCTTAGCATCCCATGCTTACTCCTTGCCTGACTGTCCCATGCACACAAAAACTAAGTCATTTCTGTGTTATCAGATTGCGGTCCAAGTAACATGCCTATCACTTTAAAGTCCACACAGCCCAACCAACCATTTTCTTCCTACTTAATATTTGTCAACGACTTAAGTTCTCATATGTTTCTTTCAAATGTGAGTTACTGGAATTGACTTATTTCCACCTCCACTGTGGAACGACACCTTTGAAACTGTTCTTTGATTGCAACTAATTCCTAAGTAGTTCATTAAGTCATTTATATTACTGGAAAAAACCATAAAATCGTCGTCACAAAAAGTAGGATATAGTTCTCTGTACCGTCAGAAAAACGTCCCATGTGCTAGAAATTTTTTGACTTAAGTCTACAACCAAGAAGTTCTGCAGATGCCTTTAGTAAAAAATAAATCTCTTATCAGATCATTGAGTTCGCTGTGAAAACAGTTGAGGGCTGGACTCAATGTCTCTAGGCGTTTAGACTTCAGTTTCATCTTCAAAAGCTTCACTTTCAGCACTATCTGCTGCTATATTCTTCAATATAAGTGGAGGGCATAGAATCGGCAGGTTATCTCCAGACCAGGTCTAATGACAGATGAAATATTAGGATGCGCAATGCCCTTCTTACTCTTTTGTATTTTATCTCTCTACATTAACTAAGCAAAAGTAATAGTCATCACAGTAGTTTGTACGCTCCCGCCAATCATGGGAATTGCAAATGACATTTATTTATTTGTTATTTGTTTTTTTTTTAGGAGCATTAGCAACTAAGGCCATATTGCCCGGGGGATATGCGGTGGTCATTCCCTGACCTTTCTGCATCCTCCGTATTTGGTGGTCACGGGCTCGAATCCCGGTCTAATCAAGAAGAGTGTGCTACGCACTTGCCCACTTGGCACCTGTAAATGACATAGCCTTCTTTTTACCATACTTCCACAACCTCAATGCTTCAACACAGGTTCGGCAAACTTTATATGGAGCTCACTGTTTATCTTAGTCAGAGTTTTACTCCAAAGTAAGCACAATATACATTTTTTACAAATTGTGTAATATGTCATGATATAACTTATACAAGGATAACAACAGTTCGGATTGTTCAAACACTTCCATGAAGACATTTTATTCACTTTTCAGCACAAGTTTGATACGGTAACAACAAAAATAACCTGAGCATACTTTGGTGAACACTGCTTCATGTAGATCTCAAAACAAACGAATGAAGGCAGTGTTAGCGACATGTGAAGATTTAGTTTACAAATTGGCAACATTTTCTCCCAACTTAATACATTCAATAATGGAACGCATGACATCCGCTTAAGTGATTTGTGAATAAAAATTTGAAATCAGCGTAAAAAACTGAGTTAAAAACAGCTATTAGTTCAGAAACATCGAAAACCATGCAGAACGGTATAACTTAATAATAATTTAATTTCATCCATCTGATTTGATGGGTGAAAAGTAATGCGTTTCAAATTCCAGATCTTCGAAAATTCCATTGGTAATTATATTACCAACGGATTTTAACATATTAAATTAAAAATTATTATATTAATTTGTGAGTGATGCCTGTACTAGATACCACTCACAAATAACCAACGATTGAAAGCACCTTAAATGTAGATCAGTCGGCATAAACATTATAATTTAGCATTATTAATTTGTAGTCTGTGTTTTGGATTATATATAGCATTGTGTTGACAATTCTGCCTGCGATGAGTTTAAGCTTTAAGCTATTTAACATTAAGCTAATGTTCCGTTCCAAGTGTTTTATTTTGTAAACGATGCTATTTATATCTTTTATTTCTAAAACTTAGTAGGATTTATAAATGCCTATTTTGCACGTTTGGGGGAAACTGTTTTCAGTCTCATATATTTCATTTCCTTTTTCCCATTTCATATTATCGAATGCATTAAACCAAACGGAACGGGAGATGAATTTTATCTAAATATTAGTAGTATTTGCTGTACATACATTACTAAGGTCATGAAAAACTTAAGGCAATTAGCCGAAAAATCCCATACACTACAAAAAAAAAAAAAAATCAGCATATATATGAATATGATAGAAAATATTCAACATTTTTATCATATATCCCCACGTACGCATAGAATGGTAAGAATTTGAACTGAACAGAGTTTCTAAACTTGTTTTATTTCGCAAATTCCTGAATTTTTCATTTTTTTGACCAGGTTATGACCGTAACTTGGAGTACCTGTACAAATACAGAGGACTTATCTACGCTGGGGCCCCACAGGTTAAGCAACAATATTCTGCTGCAGCCTTCGAAGCGGACGTCATCGTTCAACCCAGAGAAAGATATTGGATTGTACAGGTAAATTTTGTCAGTAAAAACAGTTTCACATTTCAAAATATTCGTAGAAAGGGTTCAAAAATAAACATAAGGAGGATGAATCTGCGAGATTAAATCAAATAAAATCATTCCATGAGGAAACTTAGTCATTCGGAAAGACAAGAGGCTGTTAACAGTACAGCCAAGTATGGTGTAAAATGGGTCCCGGAAAAGTTCCCGAAACGTTATCCTAATTGCGTTATCCTAAATAGGTAACTACTAAATAGTTATAAGATTGGCATCATTATGTATATGCCAATCTTATAACTATTTATAGTTAACTGCGAGCAGATCTGATGCATTTTCACTAACTTGTAGGCATGTTAACTTACTATACAACTTGAGGCTTTTGCCCTAAAATGCGACAAACTACGATATTAACACGGCACATGGCAATGGATTTTCTATTCCATAAGCAACTGAGATGGTTCCAGAAATAAAAAAAAAAAAAGCTTCAGGATATTTAAAATACCTAAAGAGTGGGTAACACGGTCCTCAACAGGTTGAAGAAATTTATTTGTAATTCATTACTAATAACAATACAGATATGTAGCTGGTAACATCATAACAGTTAAGTTTGGAAGGTTTTGCTTACCAGAACTGACAGAACTAAAACGCAAAATCACATAGACCTAATTTTCTTGAAATTTACTGAACGAAATAAACGAGTTGGTTCTCGTGTTATGGAAAAGTGATAGTTAATACAAAAATGTGGGAGACGAAGATCATATATCAGTGGCCAATCGCCTTCCAGCCTGCAATAATAACTCACCCCAAACTTTGCTAAGTTAAAAGTACCATTAATTATTATTACCTAACATTTCATGCCACTACAATATACTTAAATAGGCAATCTTCTTTTTGCATTATTTCAGATGCACGACGTTAGGTCTGATCTGCTAAACGAAGTTATTTCTGACTTCGAACACCATTCTTTCAATTACCGAGAAATTAAAGATGGTGCTGAACTCTTTGAGAAGCCGCTGAAGGTTTACTTCGAAAATGGATTGGTAAGTTCGTAATCGTTATCTGATTTCTGTTTTATTAATTACAAATGCCTAAGTTAATCTTATTAATAAGTAAATATTTTAAAATGTGGCCGAATAAACTTGAAAATTAAGGTGGCGATAACTAAATATTTTACTCGATACCAAAATTAAAATAAATTGTTTAATTTGACAGATCAAGAAGTACCAAGTTCCGAGGGAAGAACCAGAATGGTCGGTAAATGTCAAAAGAGGACTCCTCAGCTTTTTTCATCTGAATTTCGAGAAAATAAATCCTGTCCTTTTTCGAAATAAGGAGCACTTATACAGACCCGATCCTTACTCCAACTATTACAGAGTAGTAGAGGTTGGTGTATTATAAATTCTGTTGTAATTAGTAAGAAAACAGTTACGATTATCATTGCATTAGAATAGAAAGATGTTATGCGGCATCAGAATTTTAATGGATAAAAAGTAGCATTCTTGACAGCCTGCTCGAGTAAATTATTCATCGATGTATGTAAAAAGCCCATTTCAGCCAAAATGTCAATTGTATTTTATCAATGTTTCGAATAAATATAGCCAGCACTGACCTTTCATTTGCATTATCCGCCGTGTTTATAGGACACTGACAAAATATCCTCCATCATATAAAGCCAGCGTTTTCTCTCTCTCCCTTATCTAGTGGTCGTTACGATTTCTAAATTTATTCTTCAAGAATAAAAAGAAAATGATGTCGTTATGATCTTGTCTGTTATAAATATAGTACGATGAATGATCGTTTAAAGTGTCATTGTTTACAAAATAATATTTATCATTCACTGTGCAGTGCCATGCTCTTTTCTTTTAATCCATGTTATCAATATTTATTAGGATGTTGTTAACAGCTGTGATAGACACGAGACCCCTTTCATAGGTCCACGGTTAGAGGAAGGCAAAATTCTAAGAAATCTAACAGTTACTCTGATTTCCATCAACTTACTTTGGAAAATGAGAATTTTTGCAACAGCGGTTGATGCTATTCAAAATGAGTATATTCTTTGATACAGACGCTACTTGAAGATGTCATTAAATTGCATATCCTCAAGTAGTTCTAGTGTCTTATAGAGGATAAATCGCAGGCAAAGATCATTAAGGTATAATTAAATAAACAGTTGAATATTTGTAAGGATTATTCTGGTTCAGTGACCAAATACAGTTAATGATAATATTCTCCTCAATGTGACAATTATAAGCTTATCTGATGTATGTGGTCATGCCACTAGAAACAAAATTTCTTTACTTTTTTTTTTTTTAATTTACATGCTCTGAAAGCCATATATACGAACTTATTATACAGCAGTCTACTTGAACTCATGATAACTGAACTGAACTTTTTTTTTTATTTGCAGGACGGTATAGGTGGAGAATGTGAGACAGAATATGTCCTCACCAGTGAGCCCTTTTATCTAACTCCAGAGCACAACGATGTGCTTAATGTTACCAAAATCCGTAACTACGACAATTGCATGCACCGACCATCCTTGGTTTACGAAAGGCTTTCCGGACGAGACTGTTCCGACTGTGAAACCGATCAAGAGGCAAGTTGAATTACTTTGAACAAGTAGTTTACCATTTAAATCAAACTTATATGTTGCTTATTGTAACACACGGTCATTTTTTTTTTGCAGCATCTTCTACATTCTTCTGCCAACTACCATTACCATATCCGAGGTAATCGACACCATTACGTCATAGAGAATGCCTATTCCGAAGGGGAGATAACCCTAAGACCCCACGGTTATAGGGGTGGTACAGTTATCGTATTTTCTAAGTAAATATTAATTTTATGGTTTTCTGTTGTTTTTAACTCTCAGATCTGCGTCCATTTCTTCGAGAAATATTAGCAATGTTTTACAGCTAAAAATCTTTTTTCGCCTAAATTCTAGTCAGATAGTGAACACAAATTGATATTTAATTATCCACCGATTAATTTCCAGCCGCACTCTCGATTTGGTAGAAGAGCGTCCACTGCAACAAGAACTGCAACTGTCCACGGATGTCGTAACCCATCATACACTTCAGTACCAATTCCCGACAAAACAATTCAGAGGACTTGCGGATCTAAAGAAACCTCACTATTTGCATGACCTTTACGCATACACAGCTTCTCTGGAAGAGGTAATATTTTATAATTCTTGAGACTATGAATTGAGATAATTCTTCTATGAGACTATGAATATATAATTCTTGAGACTACTAATTATAACTTCAGTTTTCCTTTTTCTTTAGTGTCACACAGTAGTTCTAACACATTCTTACATATATATTTCCAGGTTAAAAAAATGTTTCGTGAGTTGGTAGCGACTTACAGCAATGATGATGTAGAATATGTAAAATCTCAGGATATTCCAAATAAATTCCTGGACCTCGTTAAAGCTTTCTCTACGCTTGGTTATGAGGAGATTGACGAGCTCTACAAGGCTTTGTCCGATTATCCACTAACGGACACATCGGAAGAACACAGTGCTTATAGGTAAGTAGAAGAACATTGTTTCCTGAAAGTGAAGAACGGTAAAAAAAAATGAACATAACTTTTAAGGCAGCTTTCAGCAAATAAAGGGAACTTACTTTTTTGGATATGTAGTTTCTACAGAGGCGATGTACTATGTCTCAAAGTATCCGTGTACGTCTCTAAAAAAATGTATATTCTATATCATGTTTGTTTGTCATTTTGGGAATGTAAAACTCGGTGGATTTGGATTCCTGAGGTCAACTAACTCAGTCCAGCTTGAAAAGGCTGCTATGTTCCTCCCATCATTAAAACATGATTTGCTTTCAGTATGTGCTGCAAAGCAACTAAAGCTATGAGAGGCTTCGGTGTATTTTTTTATTTATTGTATTAGGCGATCCATGCCAAAGTTTGGCAACACTCCTGTCACACAATTTAGTACACATAATTAAAGTACATAAAATTAAAGTACACAACCAAAATGATAACCAAAATGTACTCCCTCTTTTTTTTTTTTTTTTTTTTTTTTGTGTCCAATTGAGTGTGCGGGAGTCATGTTAATCGAATCAATGCATGCGAATTAAATATGGCAGTCGGAGAATACTGCTTAGAAATTGCACAATTTCTCAGGCGATAATACCCCAGTTCTAATAGCAATTTAATTCATACGATTCGCTGCGTATTATGTGTTCACAGTAGGACTTTCTGCTGGCTGATAAACCAGGACTAACTGACGAGGGATAATGAAATCCTACTAATGAGATCGTCTAACTACGACCCCCATTTAGGAATCTCTCCACTACCTGACGGGATTCGAACCTAAAGCGCTCCGACGAAATGGTGCACTGCGCACTAAGAACCACACAACAAAATGTGCATATCTTTTTTTTATGAAAATTCCAAGCACGAAAGGTATTGCAAAACCTATAGAACCGTACATGGGTTGAGAAAGATAGAGAGGGAGAGTATACAGGAAACTGTTTATTATAAATTTTTATAATTACATAATCTAAAAGTAAAAGAATTAACACATTTTAATTAATGATATTTGAGTTTCGCAATTTTAAATTGCTTGTAGCATTGCAAGATGAATATATAACGATCCCACTATTACGTGGAAACTAAAGTATATGACTTGAAATGCTCTGACGACTGTTGCGCGGTCCACGGTAGCACAATTGTACTGTGCTACCTGGGCTTGGGTTCGAATCCAGCAGAAGATATTCAGGAAGTTTTCCTGCCTTCTTCCACTCGGTGCTGAATTAGTCGATCTCAGACCGTGGAGTGAGGGGTTTTCCCCGGGTACGATGATTCAACAAATATTTTAATCATCGAATATGATGAAAAGAAAAGCAGCTCGAAACTACAATATTATTCGCTAATTAGATGCTTTATTAGAATCCTAACATCTTAAGGAAAAGAAACGTTTTATTGTCAGAGTAACCAGAGAAAATAACAGTCAAGCTAAACTATTTTTAAAGAAGAATATTACCACGAATTCATTGATAATTACACATAATATTAATCAAATTTGTATATTTTGTTCAAAATACAACTTCCAAGAGAGACGCTGATCATTCGCAGTATCAGCACTGAAGCATTTCGCAGCAATAGACGCCGATCTCCCACCCTACAAGATGAGAGATCAATGCATATGCTAAATGCTTCTGTCTTTTCGAATTTCGAATTCCAGTCCAGTTGAGAAAAAAAAAATGTGCAGGAAAACAGGTGAAATTAGAGAACATAACAACCACAGCTGGCTGATTCTACGCATGAATATATATAATACAATATATTATACATATTACATATATAATACATATGAATATTTCATCCCCTTAGTCTCTGTTTATAAAACACAACGGGAATATGTGGGGAGGGAGGATAAACGATTACTCGCCCTGAACTTGGACATCCCTGCCTTGCTAGACTTCCGTTGTAATGAAGATTTAAATAAACCCTTGGGAGGAACAAGGCAAAAACAAAACGCAAAATCTGAGATAAAAAGTTGAAGGAAAGAAAAAAACTGAGTAGAAACGGTGTTTACTTAAAATATCTAAAATGTGTAAATTAACAATGGAGATCTTTTTTGATGAGTGCATTAATAAATTTATATTTACTTCGACATTGAATATTAGTATGAATTTAACATTATCGTATATAACTAGCATTACTATTAGCAAGAAATATTTTGAGAAAGTGGATTTCAGTTTTTATAATTTTATTTTATTATTTATCTTTTTGTAGGCAGCTGTTCTATGAATTGCTAACTTCGTCAGGAACAAACCCCTCATTCTTATACATAAAACATCTGATTCAGATCAGGCGTGTCCCATTGCGGACGGCAGAAGAAATGATACTTCGGCTTCCCCGCTATATCAAGGAGCCATCTGAAATCCTGCTTAACGAGGTCTACGTAAGTGTTTCTGCAGATTACATTAGAAATAATTTCTCTTTGGTATTAGCAAATATCAATTCTTCTTTAAAGTAGCCCTAAGTTGAATGCTTGGCTGAGCGCCTTGTCATCTGATTAAAACCTATGGAATAATTAGAATATAGACTCAAATGTTTTAAAAAATATCTTTAAAGTCCCGGGGCAAACTGCTATCTTCTATTTTACAGACACCTCTTCCACGGAAGAGAACTGAACACAAACATGTACCTGATGTTATAGAAGTATCATTTTGATCCGATCCTCATCTTGTTTATTCCCTTAGCACCTGTGTCAACTCCAGTATATCGAGGAAGATTACGGCATTCAAGGCAACTGTTACTTATCCCTCGGAAGCTTGGTCTACGAGACATGTGTAGCTCATCGCGAAGGTGATCATGCAGAATGTTCCTACGAAAGCGCTTCCACATATTTACAGGTAAGTTCTAGTAAGGGCATCATTTTGAAAAGATTTAAGAATGCCACGACTGTCAGAAACTAATTTATTTTCATGAATCACGGATAAACTTCAGCAAAATGCTAATTCGGCGAATATTTTTCCAGCAACTGATCAACCTGCGCGATATCCACAGCAGAGAAGAAGAAAGACCCCATGACGACGGTGTTTACATTAGAGCCGTATCCAACATCGGTATCAGAGAAGTCATCCCCTTCCTCAAACGCTATGTTGAAAATGAAGACGGCGAATATTCATTATTTAACAGAGTGGATGCCATCTGGGGTTTGCTTAAAGTAGCCAGCCGATATCCAGAAGAGGTAAAGTTATAACTAACGGTAACTTAGCAATTAAAGTAACAAAACCTTACAACTTTCTGTTCAGTAGAGGAATAAAAATGGATTAGTTGAAAAATCTTAAAAAACTGTTTTCATTTTAAAAATCATTATATATAAATATCACAGAGCTGAAATCTTTGACAAGGAAGCTTTTTTTAGGCACGTTAGCATATATGCACAATGCGACTGTTGTCTTCGCCATGTCCGTCCGCATGTAACAACTGTACTCCCAATGGACGGGTGGTTTTTCGTGAAATTTTATATTTGGGCCTTTTAACAATATTTGTCGAGCTATTCCAGATTTTATTAAAATCGAACCAATAAAAATCGAGAAGTTATTTACTTTTTTCATACATGTCACACAGGCTACCTTATATTTTAACTGAAGCAGTGGGTATTTACTTGTTGCAGGTACGAATGAGCAATGTGGCGGATGCAAGAAACTAAATGTTCTCGTTGCGCATAAAAAACCGTTGCTTTTTAATCTTTTTTTCTTATAAATCGTGAATTATTACTCTTTACTATCGTCTCAGAAATGTAACATACTGCGTACATTAACTTAACTTGTTGAGTAACCCCGGAATTTTAAATATAATTAATTCTTCTATAGTATTTAATTCAAACGAATGATTTGAAACACATTTTCCTTTGCATTTTGTATTGCAATTTCCATAATTGATTCAACTTTTAAAAATTCTCTCTCTTTCAGGTTCTTTCCATCCTGGTGCCTATTTTTTATAACAAGTCCGAAGTGCATGACGTTAGGATCCCGGCATTTACTGTCGTTCTTTATACCCATCCCAGTCGCTCTCAAATCGAATCAATAGTTCGTTCTTTAGAGGAGGAACAAGACTTGCAGGTAGCGTCATACGTGTACAGCACCTTCTACTATCTGGTGAATTCCACCCATCCCTGCCACAAGCCAATGTAAGAACACTACAAAAAAATATATTTCTGCAAATATTTAAATACAGACACCCTTTCTTTATATTTGTTTCTCTTTATACATTAATCTTTATACTTTGTTTCTGTTTTCAGTACCAAGGTTCTCCGTGACGTATGGTACCTTCTTGAAGATTATCAAGAACATTGGGAACGTCTGGATCACAGTCATTCACGCAACTTTATTTCTGCTGGCTACGAAGGTAAGATAATATACTGTACACTATACTATCAAAAGTATTGAGACAACACAGGATAATCACATGATATGTAAAAAATAGCGACTATGCTAATGTTGTCGTAGATTCCATAATTGGTTATGAGTATTACGCTGCATCTAGTTCGGTTTCACGGGAGATGCAACATGAAGCCGAGCCCAGCGAGTTCGAAAGCGAATAGGTAGTCCGGGAGGCTCTGAAAGAACAAATTTTGCAGCGCTAGAATTCCCAGACCACTGTAAGAAAGTCATGCAGAAACGGAATTCCAAAAAGTTTATCATCGATTTTTCTAACACCTACTATATGATTAAAGTTCCTTTGGCTAGCAAATATTAGTAATGGCCATATGACGCAAGGAAGCCTAAGGCTTATGCTGCACCAGCCAAAAATGTACTAAGGGTTAAGGACATGGAATGACTACACAAGTTGCTTATTAACTACCTTTGTTTCAAAAACAACTTAATTATTATGCTGAAACGTAAGGCATAGTGTACCAAATTTTAACTCCTTTCATTAGAAAAACGATGATTTTTGAATTAATTAATAATGCAGTTAATCACGTAACTTCTGACAGAAGTAAATATTTACTGTCCACCTCAAAACGAAGAGAATCCTGTACTATTTAAAGCGAGTTTTGCAGGGACTAACCATCTATGTTACTAGTATTTTAATAGGGTAACGAGTTCATTTAACCCTTTTCTTACTAAAGATATATTTACAAGCAAATTAAATACAATCTTCAAGAAAACTACAAAGTTTAGCAAAAAAAAACTTAAGGAATCAGAAATAATGTAGGTAATTGATTTCAATTAATATATATAGATTACTTAGATCTTATCAGCGACAATCATTTTTTTACTCACTTATTTTCTAACTTAATTAACAGAAAGGTGTTGTTTTGGATATGTAACAAGTGTATAACATTCTCTTCCATTGATTTTATGTATAAATAGATTATCAAATAAATTAACTAAATCACATTTTTGGCTGTGGCTGCATTGAGCTTTAAAAAAAAAAAACTCAAATTTGACTTCGCAAGCTGCGTGACAAGACTTGTCAAAAGTAGTGGAAGTACTACTGGCCAATTGACGGATGCCCAATGGTGGATCCTACACCATAATAAAATTGAGTTTTTAATCAGAATGTCTTTTGGTATCCAGTTTTTTTTTTTTTTTTTAAATAACACATTGTAAGTAGCATAAATAAACACAAGCTGAAACTAAATATTTATGCTTTGTATTCAAGATTGATTCAAAATGTGTTTCAGTACTGATTTTTTTTGTTTCATGATTAAAAAACCAGTACTCTGAGAGATTTCTGCTTGGAATATTGAAGTTCCTTACATCATCGACGGAATTCAAATTCACGCCATTCCAAAAGAATTTCCAGCGATATAACCACAATTAACAGAAAGGTCTTATTCAATCCTGCTACTAAGGACTCATTTTAATTTATTTCTCCATTTTTCCTTCCGTCCAAACTCGCCGATATTATCAAGATTTTGTTTGATGTGAAAGCTGCACGTAATTTTACTCGCAAAATAAAGGTTCAAAAACAAACTCCAATCAAATAATTTAAAACCTTCCTGGTTCGAACCTTCTCTAATTTGGAATGCCTTCTTTATGTTTTCAAACTTGGTTTAAGAAAATACTGCATTCTCGAAGTATTTTCTTAAACGAATTTCACAATAAATCACTTTGTAAAAGAAGTAAAATCATTCGAAAGATTATTTTTAATTGTTAAGATGAAGTGTCTTTGCATATTCTTCTTATGAAACTTAGTCACGATAGCAACGCAAAGTCCTCTTTTCTTATCTTCTAAATGCCTCATACAGCCTGTGAATCAAGGAATCGTACTCGGTTGTAAGTGTTTATATCTAAGGAAATAACTGAAGATTTTGGATTGCTTTTGGTGATTCTGACAAAGGGAGAAAGACTGGCCGTATTATTTTTTTTATCTTATTCGAACTTTCTTTTTTTTTTTTTAATAATTAAGGATAAGTCTTTTAATGGTAAAAACTTTAAATTTAACTGTAGTCAGTAATCTTCGTAAATGCAGTTGCATTTAAATGTGCCATTTTCTTGAATATACCACTATTTCCTCTTTCAGAGGAGTACGGATATGGAGGACTTACACAGTTTTCATACATCGCCAGTAACGACAGCTACATCCCACACAATGCGTACCTGAGGTTTAACGACTACATCTACGGAAAGTCACGAGACACCTTTGCCATCGGATATCAAGCTGCTGGACTCGAGAAATATTTTGACAAAATCTTCGGTCCTGAGGGAGTTTTATATGGAAAGACTTCCGTATTTGATGTTTTGAAATCGCTTTCTCGGGATGCTGCAACTGCGGATAATAAACTGAAGAGCATCAACGAAAAGGTAAGCGCCGTAATAAACCTGTTTGTTTAAAACAGCCACAGCAATTTTACCTTTGCTTTGCAAGCCGCATTAAGAACGACTAACCAAATGAACACTTCTAATTATTGAAGTAATTTCGATTACTTTTTAAAAGTAATTAAAATTTAAAAAATTATAATATTTAAAACAATTAGAATTATATACAATATTCCTGTAGAATATTTATATTAAAGTACCAGCGTGTGGACTTTATTTACTCACCGGAGTATGCAAGAAAGCGATACGTTATTCTCGATGCCTTTTCGTTAATATTCAAACTTTTCAATATGAAATTAGTAAATAATTGTTTTTAGTTCACTTGATATTACATATTACTAACCGATTCTACCTACACAATGATGTTTAAATATTACTGCTGGATTGATTTCGAAATCAATCCAGCAGGAATCTTCACCGCACCGAAAAATTCAAAATGAAGGATTCTTCTGGTTTCTGTGGAGCTGACATATTTTTAGTTTATTTTAGTTTAGATTTCTGTGAATTTTTTAATGTTTAATCTAACACAAATTACGTAGCACATTTAAAATGCAGTTATGTTATAAACACTTTCTAATAATTTTCATTTATTTCAGTTGCATATCGTTCCACGGGAACATAAGCATGCCAGTGGAAATATATTCATCAGATCTATGGGAAATAACGTTGCCCTCTTCCAGTTTGACGATAGCGCTGTAGAGAAACTGCTTCAAAAAGGTATGCTCCTCCATAGGTAATCTGCACAAATTTAACTAGTTACGATATGATATGCTATTCATTATTATTAGCTTCTTTTATTACGAGTGTCACGCTAACTGGCATCAATTAGATCACGCTCATTTAATTTAAGTATGCACTTCCTATTTTTTTAAAAAAAGAAAATACATACCATTAATTACTTCATTTTAAATATTTAATGTACACCAAAATTAAAAATTTAGCAGTAAGCCTGAAATACGGCGCTGTTTCTGACTATTTTCTGCGTATAATTTTTTATGTAGATGGACTACACCTTCCAGACTACGCTGCGAACTTGAAACATCTGGGAAAATTCAACTGGAATAAACTAGCAATTGGGGATGATGAGCTGGTATTATTGCCAAACGAAGGAGGTGTACCAATTGTGCACCATTTCCAGCAATCTATCTATCTCTCCTACAGAAACAAGGATATCACCCTTGACATTGATCCAAACCTGTTTAAGGAAGGCAGAGATGGCCAACTTGCGGACGCAAAACTCAAAGTCGAAGGTCATCTTTTGTAAGTATCTTTCGCTCATTGATAGCAATTTCAATCGGTGATATCATTTTTGCCAATTTAAAAGTTTTAGGACTTTTTTTTTAATCAGACATGTTCACCAGATATCATGTTTCAGTATTCGGTAAACTGTTGAAAGATGGCGTTTCATTATTGGGGCATCACGAAGAGTATCACGATAAACTGAGTGTGCCCAGACAGTTTATTTTAGTTAGGGAAATCGAACATTCAATTGAAATTCCTAGCCAATCATTTGATTGAATGCTAATGGTAACATTGGCTACTTTTGGAACAAACTTACTACAACAGCTTTCAGGATTTCTTTTTCCTGAATTAAATTTCTTACGAAGAAGAATTTGCATTTGTTCAGGTTCGTTTTGATTACTGGATACGAGTCGTAAAACACCTTGAATGACCTAAACGAGATAAACCATGATCGCTTCAGGAAAAAAATTTAATCAGTTGTTTATCGATATGCCCGTTTATTTATATCAAACTCTGTTCAGTTTAGTCAAATAATCTCAGAAAGAAATTATAGCCTTAACCGTGAGATTAGTTGCAATTCCAGTATTAAAAAAGGTGAAACTAATAATGCAGTTATATTTATCCATTTGAAGGATACTATAGCGTAATATACAGATATGGTAGGCGTGTTAAATTACATCTACTATATCTCATATAATGATCCAACAACATTTCCAAAAAACTAAAGCCAATTATATTTAAGGCATTAGTTGAACAGGTTAACCGAGCCTATGATTCCAGTTTATATAGTTCACAAGCGTTTAACACTTAATATGTAGGGGAATCAGTTACACCTTTTGTTTTTATTCACTCTTCAGAATGTTTTAATATCTCCGTATGTTATTGAATACTGTTATTTTTTTTTTTTTTGTCTTTTGATTAGAGCTGATAAGGAAATTCAAGCAGGTCTAAGTGCTCTCCTGCCTTTCTCACGCCAAGCGCTTACTGTGGGTTCTAGAAGGCGCCACTTATTTTCATTGCCTCTGAAAGGTGAGGTTGGTGTTGGTCTAACTACTCCAAGAGTGACGTTAAAGTATGAACCTATTCCTCATGACCTCTATCATGTTCATTATGAGCCATACACTTCTATTGGCCCATACAGCAGAGGCTCTGATGCTGTTCTCAGTTATCTTCCTCTTTTCCCCAAGGATCATTTGCATGCGGTAAGTTATTCGTCACTTAAATACCATCTACTGATCAATATTAATAAATGAATTTTCTTAAGTTCTTTGTTTATACTCTTACATTAAGTTTAAATTTAAAAATACATTTCACAATTCACATAAATGATGGATAGACGGCTTTAGGAGTAATTCGGGTAATACACGTTGTATCTCAGACCCGCTTTTTGATTCCAAGTAATTTCGATTTTCCTCTTCAAAAACAGGCACGATGCAAACTATGAGAGTCAAGGTAATGATTTAAAAATGTAATAATATTAAGAAAGGCAATAATCTCATTCAGTATTACTACTCAATGGGTGATCCATGGTGAGAATTAATTCTCCACTGTGTTAAGGGTCTTTTACCCTTTCGGTTCACACTTACAGTGAAACTTCTTTAAAACTTCACATTGGGCCAGAATAACTGTTCTCTAAGGCCAAAATCTTATTCTATAAGTAGCGCTCATAACACATAATGTATTAAAGAAAGAGTCACGTTTCCTCCAACTCTTAAATACCGCAGTCTACTTAGCTTGTAATTCTGAACCAGTTTTCCCTCCCTCTCTCTGACACCAAGAGCTAAATTTTCCAATTTAATCAATAACAAAATTTTAATACATTTTAAATTAACAAAATAATAATAAAAAACACGGCTAGTTTTTTTTTTTTTTTTTAACTATAAGCCAGTAAATATGTACATGTCTGTAAAAGATTTGATAATTCCCACGCAGGTCACTGCAGTCTGCCATTGCGTTTTATTTACAACTTTGACAATTTGAGGAGGAAATTTTAATAGTAAATTATGCTCAGCTGACATTCACTTTCTTGGTAAATAATTTATTCATCCAGAAAGCGATTTTTTTTTTTTTAATTTCAGATATTAATCTCAAATTAAATTGGGACACGGTCTCAAGCCTAGACAAATAGATACTTGTCGCATTTGTTGAATATTTATAGATCAGTAACTAATTACTTTTACACAATATAATAGCGTAGCTTAATTTAATTTATTATGATACTCACCTTTTTATAATCTGCATTATTGTTGGAATAAATTGGATGATAATTTTAAATTTAAGTTAGCGATTACTTTTTAATTTTACTTTTTTTAATTTTACTTTTAATTGATTACTAATTACTTTTATTAACAGTACAAAAGAGAATATTTCCATGATTTCTTGGGCTCTGGTTTCACTGTGCAAGGCCTTCATGACAACATCTGGAATGATTATGCATCATGGAAAACGTTTCTCCTTGAAAAGGACTTCCGTCAAAAATTCTACTACTTCTACACAAATCCGCACTTCGAGCCATACTACTACAATATCTCCAGAACTGCTCCCGCCAACGATGTCACACAAGAGGTGAGAAGCCTTTGAATTCGTCAAATCTAAGATAAAAATATAACTCAAAAGCAGCAGCTGTCTATGTTTATGCTTAATAGAACAAATTCAGGTTCTGCTTATGAATAATCTTTCATCTATTCGAAGATGGATCCAGTTCAAATTTAACTGCTTTTGAAATATTTCGTTCATTAATACCTCCATCGTTTAAGACTTTCTGCCTTTATTACGAAGCGTGAAATCTAAGAAGAGATGGTGAAATAACTAAATTTAATCTTGGACTGTAGAAAAAATACATTAAAAAACTGATTAAAATATATTACGTATAGTAGTACATTTCATTCAATTTTCTTATCTTCAAGTGCTCATCTGTAATAAATAACCAAATACTTGTTCCACAGGTTGAGGCCATTTTCACATACAGCCACAGAGACGAAAATGAAGGGCAATCCACTTGTGATGTCGGCAACAGCCTACCTCTCGATGAAAAAGACAAAGAAACCAAATTTTCTTGTCAGTCATTGAAAGTAGAACTTTCTGGTAGAGGGACAAAGGAGCGAAAGATAGAAGCAGAGTTATCTTACAGCTACAGTGAAGATTACCTACACCATCTACTCAAAGTAAACTACGACAGAACTCCGTTCCATGCGTCTGAGAAAGAACACGTTAAGGTAAGTAAATGCGTGCATTTTTCCAAATAAATTATTCATGTATAATTTCGGAAAAAATTACAAAAAGCCTTATATACAATTTTAATTCAAAAAGAATCGTTAAAGTGCTTTAAATAATCCTGTATCTCTAGCTATTACCTATTATAACGATGAATTAACTGCTTACCATGTCTGTTATAAGGTGTGCGGCTCTGGTTATGTCAGTTATCCCCATCACGACTATCGCAAACTGTACAATCTTGACATTGAAGAAAACAATCGCCCTGTAAAGACTCATCTGCAAGTTGACTTCGGAAGTGACTGCAACCAGGGTAAACAGGTAATTCATATTACATGCATCCAAGAAAATTGATTAAAGCAATGTTTACATATCATATTAATAGGTAGAATTATTAGAATATTAACATTAGAATATTAATATTAGAAGATTAACAAATCAGATTTGAAACAAATTCGACTTATATGAAGTCGTAATTTTCAATATCAGTAAGGTATTGTTTGCGCGTATATGAATGAGCATGAGAAATGTCACAGGACTAAGTCTTAAATTCAAATTTTATTTATTTTAAACAGTAACTTTTAATTATTGTTTTAATTTAATTAACATGTACGTGATCAATGCGGACTTTGCGTCTCATATGAAAATTAATAAAGTATAAATAAACGATAGCGTTTGTTTTTTTATGTGATTAAATATTCGCTGGTGTAAAGCTAACATGATTCTTTTGTATTGAACAGATTACCATTGATGGAGTTATCGAGAGGACAGAAGAACAAAAGGAGCTGGACAGAACACGGGAAGAAAAACTTGATCCACATGATCCGGACCACCATAATCTGTATGGACATTATTATCAAGCCTGTAGGGAAGCCAGGCAACGTGGCCTCAACTACGACTACAACTGCCTTCGTTACTTACAGCTGGCAACAGAATTAAATAAATATACGGTCGACGTCCGTTACCAAAATGTAAGTAGAATTTCGGTGAGCAGATTTTTGTATTGTTTATACCAGTGGTTCTCAAACTTGTGAAATCTTTAGGCCTCAAGTTAAAGAACCCCTTTTAACTTAAATTTTTTAATCCTCAAACTTAGCAAAATTGTTTCGATGCTGTAAACTGTTTTTAAATATGCATTAGAAATATCGTATATTATTAACACAATTTGGTAAACACTGGTTCATAAAATCGACAAATATTTTGAATTGTGTGAGGTTCATGAAGAAAATACCCTCAAAACGATAGGGTTGTTTTGGATTCTTAGTATTATAGTGGCTAAACGAAGCAAGGAAGCAGGCCAAAAAGTGCCTGTCCAATTCCGCTTTGAACTTTATCAGACTATCCACCTCGACCACTGTTGCAGGCAATTCATCTAATGGTGTACATCGCTGCCCAGAAAATAAACCATGAGATCCAGCCTTTTGCTATTCCCAAAAATTTTATATTTGTGCCACCAGATTCTTCTCTCTTTTGCTAATGAAAATATCCTTCCTTTGTTCATTTACTTACTTACTCACTCCCTTCGAGGCCTTATATACCTCTGTCAGATTTCTTCTAAGAAGTCTAGTTGCCAAACTTTGCAATCTACACTTTGTTCTTTATATCGACACTGATTTTCACCAATTTGGTTGCTCTTCTGTGAAACCTATCTAGATGTCTTCAAGTGTGACTTCCAGATTTTAACACAGTAATCTAAATTCTGTCTCACCATCGTCTTATACCACAGACATGACATTATGTGCGCCTTCCTAGCCGCTTTTTACACTGCGCAGAAAATTTCACGTTTTAATGAATCGTAACCCCTAAGTTTTCTCCTGGACCACTTTTAACTCTACTCCCTCTAGCTTGTAACTCCTAGATTTCTGTTCACTAAGTGCAAAACCTTACATTTAAAAGCATTAAATTTCCGTTGCCATTTTGTAGGCCATTTGTGTGACTGACGTAGTCAGTTTGAAGTAGAATGGGGTGATTCTGGTCGTTAACCACCCTTCCTACCTTTAAATCAGCAGTCCGACAACTTCCTCGGCATTCTCTTATCCATACCATTGAGGAAGATAAGAACCAGAAGTGGCCTCAATACTAATAATTACACTGGTCTACTCTAAGGTATGTCCATTTATGAATATTCTGTCTTCCTCTAATCTTTAATCTTTTAGCCAGCCTCCGATCCAGCGAAAGACCTTGCCATTAATCCCAATTTCTTCCAGTGACCTTTCAAAGGGGAACCGTTTCAAAAGCTTTACTAAAGTCAAGTAAATAATATCAAAGTTGTTTCTTGCATCCAACAGTTTCGTAACTTCGTCAAAATAATCGTCTAGATTGGTCATGCAACACTTTCCCTTCGTGAACTCATATTGTGATCCATTAAGGATACTTTTCTATTGAAGCGGTCCTGTATTTTATCTTTATTCAAAGAATCCACGAGTCTTATTACCACTGAAGTCAAACTCACTGGCATGCAGGAACATCATGATGCCGATTTATTATTATTTTTTTCAGTTTCATCGAACACAGTGATTTTTTTTTTTATTTATAATTTTAATATACAGATTGAATTATGGTGATAGTATTGTATATATTTTTTTATTTATTGTTTCTGAAAAGTATAGCTTGAACTTTTTATACATAATATAAACTAATTATGGTTGATTTTATAAGTTCATGCCATTTGTAACATACACAATTTTGATAATTTCAGTTGTTTTTCCAAATAACTCAATTTTTCATAAAAAATCAATTATGCTGCTCCATAACTAGTCTTATCCTGAAAAATTCAATTCATAAATTCAATCAGAGCGAAATTTATCGTAATTGTTTTTATTTCTCCATTTACATTTTAGTTCAGGACAGTAATTTTATATGTTAACTTAAAAGATCGAATAAAATAAAACAGCAAATTTAATTTACACCGTTTTAACGTTTCTGAAAAAAATACATAAGTTTTGGAAGGAACGCCTAAAAGAGGACTTACATCTGTATTATAAACACAGGCAGAAAAAATGTGTTAAATGTGAAGAAAACCACCGATCTCGCGAACTGTTACGCGACTACCACAAAACTAAGGCAGTAATAAATTAGCATTTGAAGTCAATAACACTTTCCAGTTTGTCTGGCAATTATGAAATAAAAATTTGGTGGGCTAATTTGTTTTTCTGCCCCACTAGTCATCTTATCAGAATTTCTCAGCAGTGAATACTGGATCATCCGATGGCTTATCCTGAACCAACCAACCGACTCAGTGATGCTTAGTACTAACCTGAAAATCATTCTTTGGAAACAACCTATTATTGCTAGGAACCTCACTGCATTTTCTCGAACTCATGACACGTGAGATCGACACCCCTGATATCTACAGATCCTGACAGACCCACAAGAACAACGAAGGAGGCAATAACAGTCGACAGCTCTCTGAACTCAATAACCTTGACTGCCTTAAACACGTCTTCCCGGATAATACAATTCCCTCTTGCAACGTGCTCTGCCTTGAAGTTGATAAGATGACCAGTAAAACAAATGTCCAAATCCCGTCATCACAGACATTCCTATATATCTAGTACTAATGAAGGCTTTCCATAGTGATGTGTTCTTCTAGTTCTGTTTTGTTTGTTTAACCAGTTGCCTTTAACTGAAAAACTTTCACAGATTAAGTTTAAAAAATGAACTGTGCTCCTTCCAATAAAAGAACACTACGCATCTAATATCCTTAATTGGCTAAGTTGTACACGAAGGGCATAGCCTCACTCAGTACGCAGCACTGGGCAAAGTGAGTTTGCTACTTAGTACGTCAGTCTCATATTGTTCAGCATTCCGCCACAAGTTAGTATAGCATTGCACTACTAATTAAAACGCACCTTTCTGGGGTCTCGTCAGTAAGCAGGTAGGCGCATTGAAAACCTGAACAAGCCAATGACAGGAAATATCCACAATATGGGATGCGAGAAGGTGAATGAATTAAATGAAGTTAAATAAAGCCACAAGTTTTTTACATAGCCCTTCCCCTAACACCCAATTACAACGTTCACTTTTACTGCATCCCTTTTCTATAGATGTTTCTATGGGCACCGTTCTGATTTAGCACCTGAAATTGTACCTATTTCTTCTAATATAACCCAACATGAATCTCAACTGGTGTCAACCAATCACTTTTCAACTCAAATTCACAGAATTAACTGTTCCTTTTCCTCGTTTATCTTTTTTTTTTTTTTTTTTTACTTTCCTGTAAACTGCCACTACAAATATTCAAGTCCATTCACAGTATTAATACTTTCCAAATAACCATTATTCCTCGAAGTCACCATAAAAAAATGAGTTATTTATTTTTGAAAATAAACTGTACATAAAACTTCTGATCTTCGGATTAATTATAAATTTTCTTTACAGCTTCCTGTGGCGATCAAAAATCTCACACATGCTGCCGGTGCAATGATCAGACACTGCCTGTTCCCTAATTCGGATATAAAGGTGTTCGATGTAGACAGTCCCGAAGGCCAGATTCGCATTGAAGCTAACTTATCAGCGGAATATCCAATTATGGATCTTCGCGTGTACAAGCCGCACGAAATCTCGCACTACACGCACGTGCATGTTCCAAACTTAGAACGCATTAATACCTACCGACTTTTCAACTATGCTGATGAAGAAATGTATCCCCACGGATATCACCAACATGGTGAGTACTTTATTTCGATTAATTTGAGAGAAAAAAAAATGAACAAAAACAGAACGACTCCCACTTCATTTATTATTATTATTTTTTTAAATTTCAATTTCCTTCATTCTTCTTTGAGTTTTAAGGACATGCAATCTGACTATTCATCTCTATCTCTATCTGTTTCTGAGGAGAGCACAACCGAGAGAGAGCTGAGAGTAAATTATACCCTATTTTAGTATTTCCAATTGGAAATTCATTATTAACAACATTTATTGTGTTATTCAGGATTGTATGGTTAACTGGAAAGGCAACTTGTGAAATTAATGGAAATACAGTGTTCCAGAAGAGACTGGATTATTCAAGTTTCACAAGCATCCTGCCTAGTAAATTCAACTTATTTGGTTAATAAAAGTAAAATACATAACGAGATATTTCCTCATTTTAAAAGTGCGAATTGTTTGCTCTCTTCAAAAACATGCATTTTTAGAGAGTTTCACTGCACCGGATTCCACATGTAAAAAACTGACGTCAGAGAAAATTTATTTTTGAAGAAACAGATGTCTGCATTTTATAATAAATCAGTCAACTACTGAGTGCCGGGCACTCAGGATGAAGGGTCCGTAGTCGCGAATGGTCGCTAGTGTAGTATCTCAAATAGAGAGCTTTATGGTAACTGAAAAATGTTTCTAGTACCTGGCCTTGGCCTAAAACTGAGGGACTAACGGAAACGTTGTCTATTTGAGTCTTTCCAGTTGTTGTGAATGACAAGGGTGGGAGAAGCGACTGGCAGGTTAAGGCTGTGCAAAACTCCGCGCAGACACCTCCCCACCAACGCCGCCTCAACACAGTCTCTCTCATTATCTCCTTGCCGGGACAACACCAGCTTTGAAAATTGTTAAAATATACTTCTCATCGCAAAATTTATAAATGACCTTTATAGAGTTTTTACCTAACTATTTAGCAACCTTTTTGTCACCAAAGGAGAGTTACGTAGTACAAAAAAGCGCGCTATCGCAGTGCAATAATTTATTTTTATTTTTTTTTATTTTAACACAAAAAGTAAACGAGATTTAAATCGGAATAGTTTTCCCTTGATAAGCATCGAATAACGCATAGCTAATGTGATTTTTTTAATTTTTAGCTCCATTAGCGACGGAAATAGAGGGGGAGGACACGAAAATTACTCACATTTTCCTGTCTGGCGCCGCCATTTTTAATTTTAAAAATATTTTAAAATTATATTTTAAACCTATTCGTTGAGCTCTTTCCAACGGTGTATAATCAGCTATAGGTTGTCGACAACGTTTTTGTCCCCCCCATATTTTACCCCCCCCCCACTTCTCAGACAAATTTTTGTCAACAACGATCAATATGGCGTTATGTTGGCCCATACGATGTACAAACCCACGCAAAATTTCAAGTCAACAGGTTGAGTGGTTCCAGAGATACAATTCTTGGACGGACAGACAGACAACCGAGTGACATTATAAGGGTTTTTCGTTAGACTACAGACCATAAAAATGCTGAAAGGTGGGAACCCATAGAGATTATTGGTTCTCGTATTTTAGTCATTGTCTCCTCACTCTTTATAAATTGAAGTATTGTTAATATGAATAAAGAGTAGAAACAAAATCAAGTTGTGTACTCTTAAGTTTTTCCACTCCACAACCTAAAGAACGCAAGTATTTAAAATAAGTGTATTTTTTTTTCTTTCAGCTTTCTGTTCTGTAGAAGCCGATCAAGTTCGCACATTCGATGGCGCCAATTACACTCTACCTCCTATTCAGTGCTACAAACTAATTGCCAAAGATTGTTCACCTCAGAATCTTTATGCAGTTTTGGGAAAGAAAGTCACTCATCCCACGTTCACTAAGGTAAGTATTTATAAAGTAATTTTGTGCGCTTCAGGAAGATTTGTGAGAGCTATCAATATTAAACGATGGAATATAAATCAAATCACGTGTATGACTTTTATTTTTAAAGGAAGCCCGGGTCTACATAGGCCAGGAGGCTGTTCAGTTCCATCCAGTCGGAGACAATCTAGAAGTTATGGTGAATGGGCAAAAAGTAAGAGAGACACCGGACGTGAAACCTTATCATCACCATGAGCAAGATGGACGAGAGGTGTTTGAGCTCACCTACAATGGTCTGTACTACACCCTCAATTCTGACCGCTATGGAGTGACCGTCTACTACGATGGTAAAGCAATCAGAGTAGAGGTAAGACTAGTTTCCCCACTTCCCCCAGAAATAAGAAATTCATAAATACGTTAATTAAAAAGGAAATTAGACATAAACAACTCTAATTAAACCAATGTGTAATAACTTTCTATATCAAAGCGTAATTGTACTGGGTACGATATAAAGCAGCCGAAACTTTCAACAGAGAGTTGACATTTTTTTTCCATCAGGTGTCGCCCTACTACACTGGAAAACAATGTGGACTGTGTGGAAACTACAATGGCCAGACTAAGGATGAATTCCGAAGCCCGAATAACTGCATATATCACGACCGAGAGGCATTTGCATACAGTTATATTGTCTCTGAAGGAGGCTGTCCAGTGCCATCTTACGAGGACGCCTGCATCCCAAAACGTGAGTCATTCTTCTCTTTTAAATACAAGTTTTTTCTCTTTTAAGATAGATTCTCCTGATATGTTTATTTGCTACCGGACCTCTCAGTATATTATTTAAGTCGGCGTTCGTTGCTTTGCTGTCAATCACAGCTGCATTACAATCCTGACATGACATTTTTTTGCAAACAAACACTTTTACTTAGAATTATCCATCCAAGAAGACTTCCTTTTCTACCTGTTCTTTTTTCATTATCCTCTGCGGGTTGCTGCATACATATTGATTGATCAGAATAAAGAGCCAAAGAAATTTCGATGGCTTCATCTAATTCTGGTTATTTTTCCTTAGCTCTGCAATGCCATTGGTCCTTGCTCTGTTTGCGAATTCTCGCCATCCGAGCATTTTCTTAAGTGATCGTGTTTTTTTTTTATGAAGATTCAATGGCAGAATTTTCGTGGGCAATCTCTTATTGTTGGACTCTCCGCGAAATAGTGCTCTATAACTGTAGCCAAAATGCGCATCTTCAGGAATTGTGCAAGTATTTCTTTTTTGTAACATTTATTCTTGGATACGTGTTTTACCATTTTGCGAATATAGAATGGCAAGTGATAATCATCGATTATGAAGACTACGGAACAAAGAAGCATCGAATATACACACGACAATGTTACGTGCAATTTCAAGCTCCAATGAATGGGCGTGTCGTTCTATGGGACTTGAAACTGGTGATTTCCTTTTAACATACGCTTTGCGAAATGACCTGGGCTGTCACGCATATCGAATACAAGTCCTTTCAACTAATTTCAAATTTCAGAATTTTTCACTTGATGAGTAACGAAGTCGCTTTCATTTAAATATTCAGTGTTCAGTTATAAGTAAAATTCTTTTACAGAACCTTATAAACACGTGCATATTTAATTTCACTTTATTTATTTTAAATATAAAATATATTTTTTATTTAAACGTAATATTTTTATTTACTTTTAATTTATTTTATTAAATATGGGCCGAGTTCCCTAAAAATTGGATGATGCGATCTGCTAATTCAACTGTTTCGAAATGCATGCTTTGCTTAATACGGTGTAGAGAAAAATCTTAGCGATTGTTTAACACGTTCAAGTTTGTTGGATGTATACAAATAAAAATGATTACATGCTGATGGGGTGGAATGTCTGACAGACTGGACATTTACAAAGGTGTTTTCTTCCACATTTTATAATTATATACACATTGTGATAATAATTAATGAGCGTCTCTTTGGTTACATATAGTGGTAAAAAATTACAAGTGGCACCACTTGGATTTCAAGTTATTTTGTATTCTGATTACATCGCATGCAATTAGAAAGTAAATCTCATGATTCGACTAATGGTGCGTATATCTTAAACGATAAATAAAGATGAGACCACAGTAACAAATAAAAGTAAATATGATAAGGCAAATGAAAGATCGTGGTTTTTGACGGTTTACAGAAAACCATGATCTCACAACGCCAGTCATGACCACTCTCTCTCTCACAGCAACAATGAATGTTTCGGCTGCGCCTCGAGGGCACCACAATATATATATATATATATTGTGGCAATTATGCTAAAGCAGTGCCGCGACAACTAGATATTCAGTGGGAGACACTCCAAGTTCAATCGATCTTTTCTGCAAATATTCCTTTCCAAGATCTGTCTGCTGCACTGATAACTCCTCAACAAAGCACCGACTTCGTTCTGTGGTTTTTGGTCAGGATGGAAGTGGATTATATGTAGCCTTAAACAATACGAATATCCATAACTGTTGGGTATGGAGTGTGCGCAGAGTATACATGGGATGTACGAGGTGTACATCAACCAAGTTCTTGTACACTGTCCATATTCAATTGAATTTTTCAATATTCAATTGAATTTCTTAATTAGACCAATTTTTTTGAGGAAGTTCAAACATGCAGTCCCAAAATGTACTCCGTTATGGATGATCGTTTTGCGATTTCCGACGTACCATATGATTCCTTCAAAAGAATTCGGACAACTGTCTTCGTGCAAGATACCTGCTTGGTTGGAAAAAAATTGCTTAGGGCTACATTTTAGAATGATTACAATTTCCCATTACAAAGCATGCTGTTTCCAACGTTCGGTCATATGGCTCGAGTAATATCCAACAAGGCAGTATTGTACTTCCAGCATATTTGCTATACAAATTTCGAACTACTTTGTGCTTTTCGTTTATGCGTTGCCTAGAAATTTCATTTCTGAGAAACTGACGGTTTGTCGCTGGACGAAACTATACATTTTGTACCACTCTACGATATTTCCGAAATCGCATCTTCTATGTGATCTCTAACAACCAAACATCAACCGTCAGCCTCTCTCACGGCGTCGAAGTATGGCAGTTCCATCACTGTTTGCCACCCACAAGCAGCCAAAGTGACGCACTTGAATTATAACCATTTGAAAATAATCTTTACTTATCACATTTAAAAAACTGTTGTTTATGGTTGAAAGTTTTATTAATCTTTGTTTTTATTTCTCTTCCAGATGGTGCCGGCTGTACTGACCTTCGCAATCAGGTGATCCACTTAGTAAAGCGTCGTGTCCCCCATGTTTGTTTCTCCACCGTACCACTGCCAGTATGTGTACCAGGCTGCAAAGAAGCCAAGCGAATCTCAAAAGAGGTTTCTTTCCACTGTCTACCCACATCTGATACGTTCGCAACCTACTTAACAAAGCAGAGTAAGCGGCGCGTGCTTCATGAAGTCGGAAAGAAGTCCGAAGACCACCGCGCCCAAGTGAAATATCCTGAAAGCTGCCTCAGAACAAGCGTGTAAAGTGCATAAGCGTCATCCATCTCCGTATCTTCATTTTCTTGTAATAACCTCAATACAAGCCCATGTACAGATTTATCGCTTCGTGATTAAAAAAAAAAAGTATTTTGCCTTTTATAATATAGTTGTAATGTTATTCATTCCAGAAAAGATCGAACCGATATAATCTAGTATCATACGTAAAGGGTGCGTATATCTTAAACGATAAATAAAGATGAGTTAAATATATACGCACAAAATAAGATTGAAAACTTCTAACACAGAGATGCTTATACGATTTCAGTATTTAAACATTATAACAATTTTGAGAAATTCATCTTTTCTCCAATAACTTCAATTTGTTCACAACTTGTGACGGGTGGTCTTCGATGACTCAATATTTAACTTAATATTTATATAAAAGACCATTCTCTGAAAATCCCTGTCTCGCTTGCGGGATTCAGGAATTTTTCTTGATCCCAATCCTTGCAGCCAGAAAGCTGAGAAAGCGTATGGTTACTAGAACGTGAAATTTGTCAGCACTTAATATTAATTGTTCTTATTTATACTCCAACAAAACCATCAGAGAAGTTCACAGAAAATCATGAATAAAATAAATCGTTAATCGTATTTAGCAGTCACGGGCTTAAACCACGGCACACTCAAACAGCGTGCGGTACTGCACTCTCGCTCTTGACCACTTGGCTACGTCAGACCTGCATTTTTTTGTTGCTGGGATTCGAACTGAGGTCTACGTGCTCTATGGCTAACTGTTTAAACCACTGGGTTACTGAGACATATTTTACCACCGCAATCTATACTCGACTCCGAGCTGTTCAGAGCACAATTGGAATCTTCCCCCTTCCTTATAAAGACTCTGCCTTAAACTGGCAGAATGCAATAATAAAACACGATTATTTAAACCATTGAAAACATTAACCTACCGATTGGAAATAAGAAACAGAATACAGAAAAGCATAATGCTAGGGTAGAGAGGTGTATATTAAGCAAATTCAGGAAAGATGATTATGAAAACAGTAACTAAAATATTCAAAGTCCAGCAAAGTTATGACAATAAAGCCTTGAAAGATGAGTGCGGAAGAGAGATGGCACTCCCTAAGTGTCTTTACGTACGTAAAGGATACTCGGATGATACTCTTTACGTACGTAAAGAGTATCACCCGAGTATGCAGGAAGTACGAGTCCACGTCCTACGAGACGCCAAAGGGGACCATTTAGTAGCCGACGTTTATCTTTCGTATGTGGATCACAGATAATGCCACAAGGATGAATGATTCAAGAAAGACACTTATTTAAAATTAGCCTTAAAAATCATAAAGACTCATTTTGTACGATTAAGCTTGTATCCGTTATAAACAGTTTATTTCATCGCATTGGTCCAGCTTTCTTTAAATCTAGATGAGATTGCTCCGACCATGGAGAGGAAACGCCTTATTTCCACTTACAAAACTGTTTCCGTGTCAGAATAATACTTCTTCACCGAAAACTTCATTTTGTTTATCTTCTTTGTATCGTCCTTCCCACTAAACTCTAGAAGTAAACTAAGTTTGTTTCCAATAAAAAAGATTAGCATGAGCTTAAAGTTTCGAAATTGAAATATTCCTATAATACAAGCCTCAAAAAAGTAAGTCTTTCTACATTATAGGCTAAACTGGATTATATTAACTTCACTTTGTTTGTTTTTTATTATATTTAAATGTTATATATTTAAAAAATTTATTTTTTAAATACGGTATATTGAAAACTAATGGAGTTATTATAATTCTCATAATGTAGGATAAAGCGATCAAAGAGCTTATCCTAACGTAAAATGGTATTATTTTGAAGGTGTAACACCAACAATACAAAGACTACCTCGAAACAATGTTTTTGAAGTTTTTCGAACCACGAACTTTTTAAAATTTGAATTTAATTTCTCCCATCAGCTGATACAGCTAAAAACAAATATCACAGAGCACACTTTCTCATTATCTGAAGCCCTCAATTTTTAAGTTAAAGAAAATGAGGGCTTGAGTTACCTCTCTAAAACGGGAATTTAACCCCACATGGCCACTACCACTCCGATCAGTTTCAGCTTATTTATAAATTGTACCCTGTAACCATTTAAAAACACCTAACATCAACTAATGCTAAAACACGTCGGATAGCTAAGAAGGTGTGATGAAAGTTTCCTCTTCTTGTGGAGGGGTAACTCTTGGTTGCTCTCTTTCGCTGTTCTTAGAACTACAGGTCACATTATAGCATCATCCCTAATTATTATAATATATCCACTACCTTAAGTATTAGTATCAGCAATATGATTCAAGAAATTAAAGGTTATACATAGATTAACTCCTTAATCATTCGGACCAGTTGAGCAATTTAAGTCTTGAGGAAGGAAGATAACTCTTTCCAATCCACCTTTTTTTTCGTAAGTACAGTAGTTCCTAATTTAAATCTTCATGGGATGAGGAACCAGGTGATAATTAGTTCATAACCATCAGAGATGATATTAGCTACAATAACATTTCATTTGTACTTTTAAAAATTATTTAACTGAAAGGAAATAGTTTAATTTAATTATTAGTTTCTCGATGTTCTGTCTTCTACAATGAATGCTTGAACAAACACTCCATATTAAAACTTCAGGTAGAAGTAGATTCTAAGTTACCCACTAAAAATGGAAAGAAATAGACGAAGTCTATTATTGGCTGCTGATGATTAAAAATATAGTAATACTACAATCAGAGGCTTCCTTAAAAACATGAATAAATGCTAAGTCCTGCCGAAGGACACTATTTCAAAATCTGTAATTGAACGATAACATTTCAACTGAGGAGTTCAACAACTGAGCACTACAATTATACAGATCTCTCCTAATTTCTACTATTACAACTCTATCTTTTGTCCCTAGGCTACAATAATTCATCAGAAAAATAGCATTTTCGATTCATTTTGATTCGTATGGCATTTGTAAGTCACGAACTTCAGAACTGCGGTCGTGTTTAGAAAGTGTAACATACAGTAAACAGATGCAATACAACCAGTGGCATTTCCTTTTGACATAAAGAATGAAATGAAATTAAATTTACTCTTTCTCAATAAAGTATTTCTTGAGGAGTACCTTCTGAGGTTATGCCATACGAATTAACTTAACCCATTACTCACCCACGCTTTAATCTCACACCAGTAAGATTTAAAGTTCTGCGTTGTGGTGATTTAATTTGGTAACAAATGCTTTTGAAAAGATGACTGTATTAAAAGATTTGAGCATGCGTTTTATGTTAGAGTTAGTACTATGATCACATTTATTATGCAACATATATCTAAGTAGCCATTTTACTTTATCTGGAAGTATGCAAATTCTGTGATTGACTTCTCTCTGATATTTGTCCAAGTGTGTTGCAAAAAATGTCGTGAAGGCTGGTTATCAAACTCAAAAATGATCTTTTTAACATTCAGTGGTTAGTTTATTTAATCAGTAAATTCATTTCCTGGTGGCATGCTGTTTTTATATATCTATTTATCATTTATATCACTTCCTTAATTTTTTTCTGTCAAAAGAATCAAGGCAAGTTAGGGATAGAGGACAAAACGCCTATGCCTAGTTTGATCACATATACCCCAAGCAATAAAAAATCACACCAAACTCATTCATTACATTACTAATTAAACTGTTATCATTATACTTATAATATCCTGATTTACAATCGGTTGTCAATTAGTCACTTGCGCAAACACATCAACAATTAAATACTTAATATTGTATTTAAAAATTAACTCATTAAATTCTGGTTAATATCAAACTCGATTCTTGGTTGAGACTTATCAAATATTGCTTGATTTATCTGTGAAGGTGCAAAACTTGAGACCAATATCGTGAACAAACATACTTTCAAGAATGGGGTTCGATAACGTATAATGGATTTCTTGCCGAGTTCAGTCAAATACTCTACCTCCCCCGCCCCAAAGTTGTTCGATTTCGTTGAAGGATTTCGCCGATGCAAGCGAGCTATGGACAAATACTGGAATAGCTAGGAGTTATAAAACCTGTTGTGTTCAATCGCATGCAAGAAAGCCATTCTGAGTATTTATCCCCCTCTCCACCATTTTGTACATGGTGAGCTGCAACGGTCAGACAAACGGCAATAAATGAAAGAAAGACAAGATTCCGTAGGTCTGTTCGATAACGAAGAACTAGCTCATAGCAGGTAGTATACCAACTGAACATCGCGACCCACAAGGTTTGGCTGCGCATGGAGCAGGGGGCATGTAGCTATATGAAACGCGTCAGACTGAGTTTTTAACAACACAATATCACCCAGAGCGTTAAAAAAATTTTGCTGTTTATACTCCGGCACGACAACCAAGTCAGTAGAGTTTACAATAAATCGTCAATACAAATATTTATCGCATTTTAGGGGCTTGAATCACGGGCTTGAACCCCGGTCCACTCAAGGAACGCGTGCTATGCACTCTCGCTCCTGACCACTCGGCTACGTCAGGCCTATAGCCTCATCCTATAATTTATTTTACATAAATCAGTCATCGAATTACAAATGGTATGCGTGAAAAACGGTTTATATGTTATGTATCTTGCATTAGTAACACTTAAACCATTGCATAATATTACAAGCCACAAAGATGCGATTTTCACAAATTAACCAACTTTAATCGTATTTAATAAATGATATACGCACCCTTTATCTGTTTGAGATTTAAAACAAAAAAAGGACACAGTTTCTTGTTCTTTTAGACAAGGAAATTGCAGTTGGCTCTGCAGTTTAGGTTGTGGACAACTGCCAAATGAAGTGATTCGCAACCGGCGGTGGCAGGGGATTTCAGGACTTCCTTGTGTCGCCAAAACACAAGGAAGGTGAAAATACTTTAGTACTTTCTTAAAAAGAAAACGCATTCCTTTAAACTCTACATTCAATTATTATTATTATTATTATTATAATTAGCCATATGGTGCATGGAAACCTGAGGCTTTTGCTGCACCAGCCAGAGAGAGAGTGTGTCAGAAGTATCACCATATGTGAGCCCCTGGGGTTAGCTTAATTTAAGTATTTACTGACCCTTAGTCTCTAGCTGCTAAAATTTAATTATGAGATGTTTAGTATAGTAAGTACGTTACATACCATTGCATCCCCCCCCGGTGTGAGGGGAAAAAATTGTATAACCTAACAGAAATGCAGGAAAAAAGCACAAAAACAGTACAAAATGTAAGAAAAAAGTATAAAACCAGAATGAGAGCAGAGAATGAATGAAGATTATAATTGGATAAAATTGCCTGCCTTCCCCAGATGAATGATAGGCAGAGAGCCATAGTGGTCCCTGCATATCCAAGCAGATACCATGCTGTTGCTAGTTAGCTGGCATGGTGTGGGACAGTGATACTGACCAATAGGGCTTGCCACTTGGCCAGTATGGGGTAGAGCAGCAACACAGGCACTCCAATATATCCTTTTTCCTATGATCCTTCATTCCTACCACCTGGGTAGGTTGTTCCCAGGCGCCTCCGTAGCCAGGTGGGAAGGAGCAGCAGTGCGTAGCGCACACGCTTCTTGATTAGACCGAGGTTCGAGCCCGTCACCACCAAATACGGAGGATGCGGAAAGGTCAGGGAATGACCACCAAATATCCCGGGGAAATATGGCCTTAGTTGCTAATGCTCCTAAAAACCAAATAACAAACAAACAACAGGTTGTTCCCTCACTCCCCCCCCCCCTAACCTGGGTGTCTCCCCTCCTGGTGGGTATGCCCACTGCCATCTGTAAACTCCCATTCACAGGCTATGATGAGCATTCGGCCCCGGGGGACCCTCTTCTGTTCCCCCTTTCAACCAGGTGAGCACCTTTAACTACTGCCTCCCCTCTACCACTTTAATCCCCTCCCACTTCCTGTCTTCCCACTATCACCTTCAACTTGTCTTTTTAAATTAACTTTGAATGTAGAGTTTAAAGGAATTCAATTTTGTCCGTGCTTACACATGGACAAAAAAAAATGTCAGTTGAATGTAGAAAAAAAATTAGGCACAGACATCTACCACTTTAAACGCCAATGTATTAATACCAAACGCTTTAGCGAAGTAAGGAACATTATAATACTTTTTTTTCATAACCTTGTAGATTGCATGCAGAACATGACTTGAAATACATCTACTTGGACATTTGACCCTACCTTGTGCTTTGAGAATTAACAGATTTTTTTTTCCTAGCCTGAATAATTTTCACTTTTTTTTTTTTTTTTTTTTAATTATAGACTTTATTCAGAAATAATGTAGACTCACCTTTCCGGGCAGAATTATTATTTTTCTTCACTTACATTTAGTATCGTCCTGATTAATTTCTACACTGTACCTAGTATACCTGCTTTATTTTGGTTTCGTACTTATACTTAAAAACAAAAGAAGTAAACGAAGGACAACATGTATTAGTTCCAACGTTTACAACTTTGAATTCTCCGTCTTAGAATGTAGTGTGTAGTATCTTCTAAGACACTACACATAACAAAATTTTAGGGGTAAATCGTATTATTCACCATTTTGCATTTGGTTTCCATAACTTTTAAGTTTTATTATTAACGTTGCCAAATCTTAAGTTTCTTCCATAACTGTTAGGGATCGACTTACTGCTTGTTCAAACTTAAAAAAGTGAAAATTTCTTTATTAAAACCATATTTGAAATGTTTTATTCTGTTTGCACACTTTTAGAAAACGTTTTACTGTCACAATTTAACTCAAATTAGTGATAAAAGAATTAACAAGAATCGATACATCACTGCCTATTGATTATGATAACAGTAAAACCTATATCATTGCATTTTAACCATTTTCAAGGCTTAAAAATAATCAGTACTCACATTTCTAACTCTTCGTCTCCTTATAAAAATGGTTATTGCTAAACACCAAAGAAAATGGCGGTCGGCGAGGTAAAACACTTACCACACGGTCTGGAACGCGCAACTGATGACAGCGCCATCTTACTAAAACTGCGCAAATCCAAATAATGAAAAACAATAACGCTCGCCACACTAACATTATATTATTGGCCATTATGGTGTAAGGAAGCCTAAGGCTTTTGCTGCAGCAGCCAAAAAAAAAAAAAAATTCCTGAGTTACCCTGAGAGAGAGAGAGAGAGAGTAGAAGGGAATTACCAAGAAAGAGAAGAATGACGATATCCAGCTCAGGACCCTGGGTGTGTCAAGCCCATACTCACCAGATGTGAGCCCCTGGGGTGTGAAACTTCTTTAGTTTTCAATAAATAAAGTGTACTAAGTCGATTATAAGGGGCTTAGAGGGGGGAACAGGTATCCTGTGTGTTATCAGACACTCAGCCTAAAACACTGATGGATCCAATATCTCTCTATTACAGAAGATTTAGGAGAAGTCCGGTTGGCCTGTCTCGCTAAAATCCACACATGCACACCTTCTCGATGGTAAGCCCTGTTACGTCACTTAGGTGGCAACGAACGTGTAGAGTGGTTCTCTTCAAGACGCCTGGTCAGCGTGAAGAGGAAAAGACCAAACCCTCCAGCATATGACAGCACGACAAAACAAATGGCCCTCAGTCCCAGCAGCTTTCACTCCCCCTCTTACGGCAGCGAGAGGATCACAGTGCAAGCAGCGGGTGCTAAGAATCTCTGGGTACGACCAGGCTGCCATGCACGGAAACTGAACTTGGCTTATTATAACGTAAGATCACTCATCATTGAAGACAGCATATTAGAGCTGGAAAAGGAATTAGAAAATGTGAATTGGAATATCATCGGTTTGGCTGAAACAAGAAGAAGAAATAAATCACTTGTAAGTTTATCAAGTGGAAATCTGCTGTACACCAATGGAAACAGTGAAAGTGGAGTTGGGTTTCGGGTCCATAAAGATTTTAAAAACAACATTTTAGAATTCAAAAGTACATCACCAAGGGTGTCAAGACTAATACTCAGGATTTCTAAGAGGTACAAACTAAAGGTTATAATGATTTATGCACCAACATAGAGCCATGATGATGAAGAGGTTGAAGAAATGTACACCGAAATTGAGAGTCTTCTAGATGAGCAGAAAATCCACTACACTATTATAATGGAGAACTTCAATGCTAAGGTTGGAAAAACACAAAACAGTACAGAAAGGGGAATAATAGGAAATTTTGGAATTGGTGAAAGAAATGAAAGAGGTGAAAGACTTGTGGAATTTGTAGAATCTCAAAGACTGTCAGTAATGAACACTTTTTTCAAGAAAAGGGTGAACAGAAAGTGGACATGGAAGAGTCCAAATGGATTAACAACTAATGAAATCGACTTCATCCTCACTAACAGAAGATATATTGTGAATGATGTTACTGTCCTGAATAAGGTAAATGTTGGAAGTGATCTCAGAATGGTAAGATGTACACTTGATATAGATGTAGGGAAGGAAAAAACTGACTCGAGTAAATAATACAAAGGTCTTTGAGATAACAGAAGAGAAGAAAAAGCAGTATGTATTGGAACTTAAGAACAAGTTTGAGCTTCTGCAGACTGCTCAGAACCAAGATATCGACGAGGAATATTACAACTTTCTGAAAGTGATAAAGCCCAAGAAACCTATAGGGAAAAAGAAATTGAAAGAAGAAAAAATTAGTCAAGAAACACTTGTCATGATGAACCGAAGACGACAAATGAAGAGCAAGAAAAACACTGACAGGGAGAAAGTTGAGTATACTGAGTTATGCAAAGCTATTAGAAAGAGAGTAAGAGAGGACATAAAAAGATTTAACACAAGAAAAGTAGAACAAGCATTAAGGGAAAACAAAGGATTTAAATCAGCAGCCATGAGCAGTTTGTTTGTTATTTGGTTTTTAGGAGCATTAGCAACTAAGGCCATATTGCTCCGGGATATGCGGTGGTCATTCCCTGACCTTTCCGCATTCTTCGTATTTGGTGGTGACGGGCTCGAACCCCGGTCTAATCAAGAAGCGTGTGCTATGCACTGCTGCTCCTTCCCACCTGGCTACGGAGGCGCCCGCCATGAGCAGTAATACAGAAAGACAAATGATACTGAAACTGAAGGATAGCTTATAAACAGCACAGAAGGCATAATTCAAATAGCAGAAGACTATTATAGAGAATTATACAATGAGCGAGGGAATGATGCCAGCAGTGGGGAAGATGGATTGCAAAGTAGCAACACATACGACATACCCGATATTCTTCTTGATGAGGTAGAACATGCATTGAAGAAAATGAAAAATCAGAAAGCCTCGGTGGAAGATGAAGTTACTGTAGAGTTGTTAAAATTGGGGGAAGAGACATAACACAAAAACTGGCAAGGTTCTTCACAAAGTGCATTAGAAAAGGTGTGATGCCTAAGCAGTGGAATAATGTAATCATAGTTTTGCTGCATAAGAAAGGAGATAAATCAGAAATTGGAAATTATAGACCAATTAGCTTGTTATCCCACATCTACAAGTTGTTCACGAGGGTCATTACTAACAGATTAGAAGGAATACTTGATGAGAATCAACCGAAAGAGCAAGCTGGCTTTAGGAGAGGATTCTCAACTATGGATCACCTTCACGTAATATCACAGCTAATGGAGAAAGCAAGTGAATATAAAACACCATTATGCCTGACATTTGTGGATTATGAAAAGGCATTTGACTCCATACAGCATAAGGCAATGTTTCGGGCACTGGAAAGACAAGGCATAGATACCCCATATATTATGATTTTGAAGAAAATATATGAGAGTGCTACATCCTTTATTAGACTAGACAAAGACAGTAGGAAATTTAAAATCGAGAAAGGAGTTCGACAAGGAGACACAATATCTCCGAAGCTGTTTACTGCTGCCCTTGAGGAAGCTTTCAGAAGATTAGACTGGTCGCAGAAAGGAGTCAATGTGAACGGAGAGTACCTAAACCATTTACGATTTCCAGATGACATTGTAGTCATAAGCCACGATCCCAAAGAATTAGAGGAAAATCTTAATCAGTTATGTACAGTTAGTAAGGATTTTGGACTAAAGATGAATATGGCTAAAACAAAAGTAATGATGAACAAGTATGCCACAGAAAGGGAAATAATAATTGAATGAGCAGTAATTGAAAAGGTGGACAAGTTATTAGCTGTAATAATGATAAATGGCTGGAAGTCAAGAGAAGAATAAATTTTGGATGGATAGCATTCAGGAAATATAGTCACATACTGAAGAGCAATATCCCAGTTTGTCTGAAACGTAAAATAATGTACCAATGTATACTCCCCACCATGACTTATGGAAGTGAAACTTGGGCACTCACCAAAAGAATGGAAGAGAAGCTGAGAACTACACAGCGAAGAATAGAACGAATTATATTGGGAATCAGACTGTTAGATAAGAAGAAAAACACATGGATCAGGCAGCAAACTCAAGTAAAGGACATTCTTATCAAAACTAAAGAACTAAAATGGTCTTGGGCAGGACATGACGACACATGGACTAAGAAAATAATAGAATGGTACTCAAGAGGGGCTAGAAGAAAACCTGGAAGACAAAGGCGGAGATGGATAGATGAAATTCATGAGTTTGTGGGTAGTAAATGGATGGCCAGTGCTCAAAACAGAAAGAACTGGAAAGTTGCTGGAGAGGCCTTCATCCTGCAGTGGATTGAAAATGGCTGATGATGATGATGAAGTCGATTGTTGAGCATGGCTCGGTAAGTTTCTCAAAGGAGACTTTTTTAAAATGTATTTACTTTCTTTAATGATGCTTTCTGTAAAATCATCAAAATTAATTTAAATTTCTGTGGTGGTGAAAATTACATTTGAGGCTAGCAGTGTATATTGCCATGCCATGAGCTGAAGAAAGCAAACTGTATACTGCTAGTAGGGCTACATATTACACTTCAATAATTTTGATTAAGTTAGTCCTCTTATCACTTCCATTTAAAACAGCAAACGACCTTAGTGGTCACGCGCACGTTTTAATTCGCGAACATGCACATGGTACCATTACTAGAACAGAATTAGTTGCTTTATTATTGCATAATAATCCTCCTGGCAATTTGCCGTCCCGGGGTGGTTTCCTTATGGAAATAAACGGATAATAATAATAATACACTGAGTGGACAGAAATCATGGGATTACCTACCTAGTAACGGATAATCCAACCTTTCGCCCGGATAAGGGCAGTCACACCGACGAGGCATTGAGTCCACTAGTTCACGAAAGCGTTCCACAGGTATTTCTATCCATGCATGCTGCACCACTGTCCATAATTCCGTCGCATTCCTGTGTGGAGGATCCAAAGCTCGAAAGGACCTTTTCACAGCATCCCAAAGATGCTCCGTAGGGTTCATGTCTGGTGAACGGGGAGGTCATTCCATGGTAGTAAAATCTGCGGAATGCTCTTCGGACCATGTTCTAGTCACGACGGCTCTGTGTGGAGGCGCATTGTCCTGCTGGAAGAGCTCATTGCCCTGTGGGTGCACGATGTCCATGAAGGGATGCAGATGGTGTGCAAGGATGGACACATAACCTGAACAAGAGTCCTTGAGGTTGTCACAGACATTCTCCCAGATATGCCAGACAAGCTGTTCTTGCTACCTGGGAGTCTAAAACGCTTATGGAACTGATATTCGGGTGACACTCAAGTCAAAGTGGACCCAATTTCGGCGAAGTCCGGACGGTCTATGTCAGCCAAATCCTCTGCTTGCACCTTCACGATGGTAGGACTGTTAGTAATCCTGGGTATAACCTTCATGCACAATTACATGGTGGGTGACCACCCAGGTGTGAACCAACGTAAGCAGGGGTCGAGGTGTGGCGCCCACACCACATGGAGGAACGCCGCCCCTCTATGTTACCAGGCAATACTAGGTGGTAGATGACTCTCATCAACCGGTGAAATACCACCACTTTGCTTATTGGAGGCTTGAAGTGGTGGAACCCATGTTTAGTCTCTAGAGCTAAGTTCCGGCCAACCCTTTCCTATCTCTTCCATCATGCAGTATGATTGATGATTTTTGAGGTTATGATGAATGTCGTGGCGAGATCCAATATTCCTTACATTTCGAGGGTACAGCTCTAAAACGGTGTTCGCAAGCCGGCCGCTAGTTAGTACACCGGACTGAACCTATTGGTAACTCTCTAGGAAGCTTCCGGATCAGCTAGTGTATAATCTTGCTACCTCTACTCTGCCAGACAGTGACTGGAGGGAGTCCGAGTAGTGTGTATGCGGGGAGCATTGTCGAGGCCACGTTATGTCAAGGATCTGGGTATATTCTTACCACATGTACGCCATATCCAAAAATTTCATTACTTCATACAGCATGTCCCACCCACTTTTTCTTACTATTGAATACACCATGAATTGTCAAAATAATAGAGCAAGCTTATCTGCGAAAAGATCTAAACCTCCCAAGGACTTCCTAATTCATTTCAAAAATATACGTGGTCTCAATTCTAATCTCAACGATGTCCATTTCCACTTGCAGTCTTCCAAACCCCATGTACTTTTTCTGACTGAATCTCAGTTATCAGTTGATTCAACTACTGCTCATCTCAGATGTCCAAATTATTTGCTGTATGATTCCTTTCGCCTCAAAGGTGGTACTTGTGCATATGTCCGTTCTGATATTCCCTGTCAGAGACTTGGCAATTTGGAATCTCCTCTCTTTGATCTTCTCTGGCTTAAAATCTCTCTACCTCATTGTGTCAAATTCATCTGTTGTCTCTCCCGTTCTCCCAACTCCACTAATCACTTGGAGCTCTTTGACTTCCTCCCTTTGCAACTTGACTTTCTCCAGTCCAACTTTCCTATCAGTGAGGTAATTTTCCTCTGTGATTTTAACATTCACAACTCCAGCTGGCTTCCGTTTTCTAGTCACACCGACCCAGCAGGTCGGGATGCTGAGGCTTTTGCAATTACTAATGACCTAGCACAGATTGTTCATTTACCTACAACAATACCGGACAATCCTAATCATACAGCCAATACGCTTGATCTTTTTCTCACAAACAACACAACTTGGTGATTGTCTCTTCTCCAATGGAACCTTTATCTCATGGCTATTCCCTACCTCGTATTGTTTGGCATTACAAGAATGCAAAATGGGATGACCTGAGAGACTTCTTTTCTTCTTTTCCTTGGTCTGATTACTGTTTCAAAACTTCTGATGTCAACGTTTGCTCAGATCGTGTCAGTGAAATTATTCTTGCAGGAATGGAATCCTTTATCCCACACTCCACTTTAAAATCTCGTCCTTTATCTAAACCTTGGTTTTCCAATAAATGTGCTATGGCTGTCCAAGAGAAGAACGTTGCATATCGTAATTGGCTTGTTTGTAATTCTTCAGTTTCATTTTCTGCTTACACCAAAGCTCGCAACAATTGTAAAGCAGTTATTAATCAGTCCAAACTAGAGTTTGAACAGGCTAAGAGTAGAAAACTTGCTTCTTGCCCTAATGGTAGCCGAGCATTCTGGTCTCTTGCCAAAGCTATTGGCCGCAACTTTTGCCCATCTCTGCTCCCACCTCTGTCCAAACCAGATGGTTCTGTTGTCACTTCAGCCAAGGATAAAGCTGACCTGCTAGCATCCCATTTTTCTTCGAGCTCATGTATTAATGATCTTGGTAAAACACCTCCCACCATTCCTAACACGCTCCATTCAATGCCTCCTGTGGTCTTCCGTCAAAAGGATATCAGAAGGATTTTGATGAATCTTCATGCTAAGAAAGCTCCAGGTCCTGATGGTATTTCTCCACTTGTTCTCAAAACCTGTGCTCCTGAACTTACTCCTATTCTTTGCCGCCTTTTTTCACTTTCTTATTCCAAAGGTGTTTTTCCTTCTGCTTGGAAATTTGCTCATATCCAGCCAGTTCCTAAAAAGGGTAACAAATCCCTCCCATCCAATTATCGTCCCATTGCAATTACTTCTACTCTTTCGAAAGTGATGGAGAAATCAATTAACCGCCAACTCTTAAACTACCTAGAAACCTTCCGTCTGATCAACGATCGCCAGTATGGATTCCGTCAGTGTCGATCCACTGGTGATATTCTGGCTTATGTTACCCATTTATGGACTAATTCAATGGAAAGGTTCGGTGAAACACAAGTAGTTGCTCTTGACATCTCAAAGGCTTTTGATCGTGTTTGGCATAAAGGTCTTCTAAACAAGCTTCCATCTTATGGTTTGCCAACTGTTTTTAGTAATTGGTTATCCAGTTTTCTCTCTGATCGCTCACTGAGGGTGATGGTAGATGGCTCTCTGTCTTCTAACTTCTCCACTAATGCCGGTGTCCCCCAAGGTTCAGTTCTTTCCCCCCACTCTTTTCCTCTTGTATATCAATGACCTTCTTCCATTGACTGGAAATCCTATCCATAGTTTTGCCGATGATAGCACATTGCATTCAACTTTCCATTTTGAGAAACCTTGTCCAGCTCAATCAGCTTCAAGTTCTCGAAAATCTGCTGCCAATTCCTTAAATGCCGATCTTCAGGTAATTCTCCAGTGGGGCAAAGACAACTTAGTTGATTTCAACCCTTCTAAAACTCAATCTTGTCTTATATCTCGCAAAAAGGATTCTTCTGCTCCTATGCTTATCTTTAGTGACACTCCGATTTCTAGACAAAATGATATATCTCTTTTGGGGATTACCCTGACTTCTAATCTCTCTTGGCACAAGCACATTACAAATATTGCTTCCTCTGCATCTAAAAAACTTGGTTTTCTCTTTCTCTCTCGGCGTTACTTTTCTCCCAAACAACTGCTCACTCTGTATAAATCACAAATCCGCCCTGCCATGGAATATTGTTCCCACATCTGGGGTGGTGCCCCCAAAACCTCTCTCAGGCTTCTTGATTCCATTCAGAAGAGGGCAGTTAGGTTAATTAATGATTCATCTCTAACAGAGTCTCTCCACTCGCTTTCTCATAGACGCACTGTTTCTGCTGCATGCCTCTTCTACAGATACTTCCATGGGCACTGTTCTTCTGAATTGGCTTCTATAATTCCCGCTCTCTCTTTCAAAACAGTCCGAACACGTGCCGCCACCAGCCAACATCCATTTACTGTCCAACTTCAAACCCACAGAACCAACTTTTCGTCTTCCTCATTTATTCATTCAACTGCCATTTTCTGGAACAACCTTCCTTCATACTTATTTCCTGAAAATTACAATCTACAGAAGTTCAAGTCCAATGTCAACAAATATCTTCTTTCGTCTTCTCAACCTCCAACCCAAGCACGGTACTAAGTACTATAGGTTTAATACCTCTCGTGTTTGGGGTTCTCATAAAAAAAAAAAAAAAAAAAAAAAAGAGACTTACCGCGCACCTAATACAGGTGTGGCAGGGGAGATGGCAAAACTCCAGTACTGGGGACATCATGTGAAATTTCATACCTAATGAAATTAGGTATGAAATTAGGTACGCGGGTATACCCCACGTTATCCAACTGGTTCTCCCCTGGCTTACAATCAACCTATCTAACCACAGGCTATGGGGCCATTAATGCAAAGTTATCACTCCTTGGAATCCAAGACGACCCTACCTGTGTTTTCGGAGGATTAGAGAGCTGGCAGCACCTCATGTATGACTGCCAGCTCTATGACGACCTACGCAACACCCTAATCACCAAGATCGTATGCCTACCAAGGGGACTTGAACAACACCTCCTGGACACCAAAGATGAGTACCTAGCATTCACTGATTTTGCCCAGAAACTTTGCAAGACGGAGAGCCAACTATGCCATCGCCCACAACTGATAACACTCCCAGAATAAATTCAATCCTGACTAAAGCAACTGGATCAGAATAAATCTGAGCCCCAAGCCGCTGTTTAAAAATATGGACAGTAACCATCGAGAAAAGCCTGGAACTAATCAGGTGAAATGAAAAGGAAACCCCTGTGTCCTATCACAGATGAGACCCCCGACTGAGGACAAATGTCAATTCACAAAGCAGGCGAACAGCCTACTACTATAAACACAACAAAAGAACAGATAAACACTCGAGGATTGCGCGCAGGGACGAGACCCTAACTAAAAACAAACCGGACTGTTCCGTAGGTACATCGACTGTGAAAATGAAGAAGGAAGAACAATAAGTGAACTTAATAATGAACACCCACGAGGTGCTCGACTAGTCGCCTACAACTACAAGCAGAATCTGAGGACATCCACGTAGCTGGAACAAAGGGATCCTTGCTCCTGTTCCAGGACAATTACCGGACCGACAACTCGAACGGAGTTGTCGTGTGTGACACACAGCCAAGCTGTGGACGCCACATGGTGATCTGAGCCGGGCAACCTAGATCGACTCTCTTTAAATCCTGGGGTGGGAGGGTCCCACTCCTCCTTTCCTTCTGGTGAGGCATGTGCATGCCTCACTGATCTACGGGGGGGTCGCCTACTCTATTGTCCCCATACTCCTGCCTTACTCCCCCCCAGTCTACAGTCTCCTCCCCCCTCTATCTTTATGCAAGCGTATGCCCCCACACCAAAACTTTAAACAACTTCAAATTAACTACGTCCACTTTCGGCCTTCTTACATCTAAGCGATATTTTCCCACGCAATTGAAGACACGCACATACGTACATATTACACACACATATATTTTTTATATGTGCGTGTGTATATGTATATATCCTTATATATATATATATATATATATATGTAAAAAAAATATTATTTTTTTTTAGGTCCTAGCTGCTGCAACTCAGAAAATTAGGCAGCAGGACCTGCCAGAGTGAAAATAGTCTACTAGGTTCCTGGTCTACCTCCACAGGACGTAAGTGGGGCAACGTTGAGCCTCAGCAGGGGTTTAGCGACTAAACGACCAGATGAACAACGGTACACAACATAACACAAATTTAATACCCACACACTTTTAAATCTCTGTTTTCCCAGCAAACTGACACACCTACAATGTAAGCAACGCGGAGATGGGGGGAAACCCCTGGTGCCGCTAGACATCAACGCACTTTACACTTTACACTTAACCTGAACCACGCCGTTCGCTGTCCCATGATCAAACAATGCAACTGACTAAATCGGAAAGCCACAGATGGACCCTGGACGGGATCCTGTCCCATCAACGACCACCAGACTGGACACTTAGAAACCATGGACGGGACACAGTCTCGGGAATGAACTGCTGGAACTGCTGTTACACTGCACGTATGCCTTTGGCGATCTGAGCCAGCCCTGTTGCTTGATCCACCTTTATTTCCCTTCCCGTGGCGGGAGGAAGCAAAGGTTCCCTGTCTCCTCCCCACCACCCCACACTTTTCTTTCTCGTGGGGCTTGGGCATGCCCCACTGACATTCCCTGGGGTCGCCATCGCTATTGACCCTATATTTTATTCCCCCCCCCCTCAGTCTTCAGTCTACCCTCTCCTTACTCTGTCTGTACACCAGCGTACGCTCTACAAGTCGAAATGGTGCCTCCGTAGCCAGGTGGGCAGGAGCGGCAGTGCATAGCACACGCTTCTTGATTAGACCGGGGTTCGAGCCCGTGACCACCAAATACGGAGGATGCGGAAAGGTCAGGGAACGACCACCGCATATCCCCGGAGCAATATGGCCTTAGTTGCTAATGCTCATAAAAAAAAAAACCAAAATAACAACAAAACCAAAATAACAAGTCGAAATTTAATTATGACAAAATTCAACCGCGCTCACCATATTTGACCTTTCCAACTCTAGCGTTATCCCCCTTTTCCTTTTTCTTTTTTTTACATAGACATCATCTAGCCACTGAAATCTCAGGAAACTAGGTGGCAGGACCTGGCAGAGTAAAAATTTCAAACTACTGGGTATAGTACTTGGTCTGCCTCCACGGAGCCAAGAGTGGGCAATGTTGGGCTTCATCTAGGGTCCAGCAGCTAAATGGCCAGATGAACAACGATACATAACACTACACATACAAAATCCATACACTTTTAAATCTCTGGCCATCCCAGCGAACTGGTGCACCTACAATGAAAGCACCGCAGAGATGGGGGAAATCCCTGGTGCTATTTGACACTAAACACACTAAACGCTAAAAAAAATTGGACTCTTCAGAGATGCGTGTAGACGTATCAGAGGTCCCAACGTGTGCCAGTTGAACACGCCCCAGACCATTTCCGACTGTCCACCTGCCTGAACAGTTACTTGTTTGATATGACGGGTGCAGTTTCCGCCAGATACGCACTCTCCCGTTCGCTCGAAATAACTGGAAATGGGACCCTTCGAACCATAAGACCCGTCTCTAATCATCCAAGGTCAAGTGCCGATGTTCTTTCGTGTAATGAGGCGTAGAGTCCTGTGTCGTGGTGTGAGCAATGGGACTCTGGTGGGTCGGCAGCTCCCATAACCTATTGCGGCGAATGATCACCTGATGGTCTTGGTGGAGACGTTTTTGGCACCTGATGGTCTTGGTGGAGACGTTTTTGGCACCTCCTTCGTTGAAGTCAGCGGTGATTTGTGCCACTGTGGCTCTTCGCTTGGCTGAAACAATACAAGACAGACGTCGATGGCCATGTTCATTCGCCACCTTTCTCTGCCCACAAAGAATCTCGGTCCACGAAGAGATATTACTCCGGAAATGACGTATTCCCGATACACTCTCGATACTGTCGAAAGAGGATAAAATGTAAAGTGTAAAGTGTGTTTGGTGTCAAGCGGCACCAGGGGTTTCCCCCATCTCTGCGTTGCTTGCATTGTGATGGGTGTGCAACCCCCAAGGCAGAATGCGCTGGTCCCAAAGGAACTAGTAGTTGTTGGTGACTCTATTGTCAGGGAAACGGGAAACATGCTTTGTAAAAAGGATAGGTGGAATAGGACCAGGGTATGTCTGCCAGGGGCAAAAGTTGATGACGTTGTAGAGCGGATATCATCTTTTAAGGGCACAAAAGGTGATATAGTTGTACACGTTGGCACTAATGACATTAAGAGTAGGAGACCGGCGGAATTACTTGACAAGTACAGGTCACTGATGAAAAAAAGCCGTGAATCAGGGTTGAAATTGAAAGTGTCTGCAATTCTGCCCAGACACGATAGGAGGGAGTATATGATGAGAGCCCTGTCAATCAATTCGGCCCTGGAAAGATTGTGCAGGGCTCAAGGGGTAGAATTTTTTTCAGCCTGGTCTGTACTTG